>NW_024427406.1:0-45108 GCF_017639655.2 Falco naumanni
GGGCACAGGCTGGCACCACAGGGGTCCCAAGGGTGCCACATGGTCACAAGGTGGCCCAGGAGTGACTGGGGGATGCCTGGGGAGCCAGGGGTGCAGGGTGACACGGGAGGTGAGTGGGGTATCCCCATGTCCCTGGGCACCTGAAGGCTGTGACAGGTGAGGCGCCGGGCGTCATCGGAGTGGGAGGCGACGGGCACCACGAAGGGGGCTGTCGGGGATGTGCTCCTCGTTGAACTTGATGGAGACCTCGTAGTCTACCTAGGGACACATGGGCAGCCTCACACAGGGACACCGCACACAGGGACACCCTCGCCTGGGGATACCTTTGCATAGGCACATCCATACGCAGGGACACCCGCACAGGGACACCCTTGCACATGGGTCCCACCTTGCACGAGGGGTCCTGCTCCCCCAGCACGGTGCACAGCCCTGGGCAGGGAGTGTGGCGTGTTCCCCGGGGGGGTTGGGTGTTTTGTGGAGTGGTGGGGGCAACCCCCAGACCCACTCGGGCTCTTGGACCGAGGTAGAGAGACGCCGCAGGATCCGTCCTTGCGGTCCTCAAAGGCGATCTCGGGCCTTGCTGGGCCCCTCCACGGCAATGGAGAGGCCCCCGGCCCCCGCCTCCCGCGTCAGATGCTGAACTCAGCTGGGGAGGACACGGACCCCATGGGTGCCCCTGTCTTCCTCTGGCACCCCATGGCCAGCACCCCCTCCCACCTGCCATGCCCTCATGGCCCCTGCACCCACATCCCCCCAAATGCACCCATACCCCCCCAAGTGCACCCCTAACCCCCCACCCATAGCACCCACCACCCACTGCACCCTCCCATAGCACCTGCATCCTCCCAGCTACACCCTCACCCCCCCAGACCCATAACCCCCCATTGCACCCACACCCCCCAGACTGCACCCCATACCCCTGCCAAGTGCATCCACCCCACCCTCTCACTGTATACACCCCCATCCCCCCCAGCTGCGCCCTGGGTACCCCCACTGCCCTCTCGTACCTGGCACGCCAGCCACGCCGCGCTGGAGGCCAGTGCCCCCCCCGCCCGCACCTTGTGGGCACCCCCCTCGCCCCAGGGGGCCCAACGGTGAACTGGAAGGGGCTGCCGGGCACGTGGCTGCCCACGGTACTTGACGCTGACGGTGTGGGGACCCATCTCCTGGGGCACGAAAGCGGACGCTGTACACCCCTGCGCCTCCTGCCAGCACCTCCGCCTCAAACCGCTGCCCCGATGGCTCAGCACCTGCGCTGCCAGCTCCTGTGGAGACGTCTCACCTGTGGGGACACCAGGACACCCCATCACCCCCGTGAGCCTCAGCACCATGTAGCCAGGGCACCCTGGCACCATGGCATCTTAGGCATCCTACCACCCTGGCACCATGGCACCCCAGCAGCTGCTCCAGCAGCCCAGTAGCTGTGTAGCCATGGCACCATGGCATGCCATTACCCTGCCACTGTGGCACCCTGGCACCATGGCACCCCCATCTCCCTACCACCCCAGCACCATGTAGCCACGGCACGCTGGCACCCCATCTCTCCACCACCATGGCACTAGGACATCATGGCAATTTATCACCCCATCACCTGGCACTAGGGGCATCCCAGCACCAGGGCAACCCTTGCACCCCATCACCCTAGCACCATGGCACATCAGCACCCTGGCAAACCTCATCACCCCAACCACCCCAGCACCCACTGGGGAGCCCCCTGCCACCCCAACACCCGCCATGGCCTGCATGCGCACCCTTGCTGGGTGCAATCCTCCCCGGGGAGTGTGCACCCTCATGCAAAGGACACACAGGGCCTTGTAAAGCATGTGCACCCATCTGCACACTTGCATGTGCACACACACCTGTGAGTTTGCGTGCTTGTGCTAAGGGCATGCCCACCCCTGTAAGTGTGCACCCTCAGGCAAAGGACATGTGTGCACATGCATGCACACGCTTGTAAGCACAAGCATGCACACCTCCATGAGTTGCTCACCCACCTGTGCACATTTTTGCAGCATGTGCACACATGCACATGCTTGCAAACATGTGCATGCCTGCCACAGATCTGTGAGTTTGACACACTTGTGGTAAGGGCATGCACACACCTGTGAGCACAATGCTGCCCGCTTGTGCACCCTCGTGTAAAGGATGTGTGTGCACTTGGAAGCACGTGCACGCATCTGCATGCTTGCCATCACACAGACACATGCATGCGTGCCTGTGAGTTTGCACAATTACACTAAGGGCATGCACACTCCCGTGAGTGTGTATACTCGCTTGTGTCTTGTGCAAAGGGCTCCACTCCGTGAAGGGCCAGCATTGCCCACACAACCTCCATGCATGTCCCTATGTGAGGGGCACAGACCCTCTCTTGTGAGCACAGCAGCTGGTGCCTGGTCACCGCGCATGTGCAAGGCAGCCTTGTGCGTGTGAGTATGTCCCCAGAGCTCCTGGGACACAGGCATGTGTCGTGGCCTCATGCCAGGGGCACAGGCAACCTGGTGTGGGAGGGGGCCATGCTGGCCCCTGGTGTGAGCACACAGCCCCTGTGCAAGGTCACACAGCTCCCGTGAGATACACAGCCCCTGTGCAAGCACACAGCCTCTCCAGTGAGTGCCAGCCTCGTGCAAGAACACTCCCATGTGCAAGTGTGTCCAGCCCTTGTGCAAGTGTGCTGCCCTGCAAGCACACAGTACCTGTGCAAGCACACTCGCATGCCCCAGTGCACCAAGCCACCGTGCAAGCACAGCTGTAGTGCAAACCACATCCCGCTGCACGTGCACAGTGCCCCTGCAAGCACACTCCCCTGTGCCAGTGCCCCCAGCCCTCGTGCCAGCACAGCACCCCTGCAAGACCACTCCCTTGCCCCAGCACACCCAGCCCTCGTGCAAGCACACTGCCCTGCATGCACAGCACCCACACAAAGACACTCTGATGCACCAGTGCACCAAGCCCTTGTGCAAGCACACTCCCCGTGCAAGCACACTCCCATGTCCAACTGCACCCACCCTGGTGCAAGCCCACTCCCCTGCATGCACAGCCCCCATGCAAGCACAAAACCTTGTGTGTGCACAGCACCTGTGCAAGCCTGCTCCCTTGCCCCAGTGCACCCAGCCCTTGTGCAAACACACTCTCACATCCAGCTGTACCCAACACTTGTGTAAGCCCACTCCTGTGCAAGCCCAGCTGTGGTGCCAGCACGGTCCCCTGCATGTGCACCGTGCATGTGCAAGCACGGTCCCCTGCAAGCACACTCCCTGTGCAAGTGCAGCCAGCCCTCATGCCAGCACAGCATGCATGAAAGCTGCTCCCTTGCACCCAACTGCCCGCCAGCCATGGTGCAAGCACACTGCCCCGCACGCACAGCCCCTGTGCAAGCACAACTCCCACCCCACGCAGGTCCCCGCTGGCCAGCACCCACCCTCCTGGCCACGGGCGATGGAGCCGAAGGAGCCCAGGCCTTCACGGGCCAGGAAGCCCCCGAAGACGTTGGGGAAGGGGTCCCCGCCGACCTGGGTGGACTCCTCCACCCGCACCTCCCGCTTGGTCTCGCCGCCCCGCGTCTTGCTGATCTCAGTGCGCTCGGTGCGCGTGTAGGTGTGGCTGCTCCGCGTGAAGGTGCGTGTCAGGCGCTCCTGCGCTGACACCATCTGGAACCAGTTCCCTGCCGGCCACCGCACCCGATGAGACGGAGACGGCATGGGGAGAGGTGCAGGGGCACACGGATGGGTGCATGGGTGGGGGCACGGAAAGGATGGAGTTGTGGGTGGGACATAGGGATGGGATGGACACATGGAAGGATGCAGGGATCACGTAAGGGTGGTTGCAGGGATGGACAGGCGCAGGGGTGGATGGGCAGATCATCACAGGCACAAGCAGACGTGTGGACAGATGAGCACATGGATGGACACGTGGGTGGACATGGGATGGAGGCACACCCAGAGGGATACATGGATGGACACGTGGGACAGAGGCACAGATGGATGGAAGGACACAGGCAGACACAGACACGGACACATGGACAGAGAGGGAGAAAACGAAGAAGGAGGCGGAAATCAGAGCTGGAGCGGCCAAGATGTTTCCCTGTCCCCATCCCCAAGTCCCGTGGAGGAGGAGGAAGAGGAGGAGGAAGAGGAGGAAGAAAGCCAGCCCCTACCTGGAATCTTGAGGTTGAGGTCACAGGTGCTGCCAATGGTGGCGATGGAGGGGGCCTGCCGCCGGCGTGTGATGCTCTCCTTCATGCGCCCCTCACCTGTTACCTTCACTGTGAAAGGGCTCCCTGCGGGTGACAGCCACCTCAGGGATCTGGTCACCATGAGGGGACCCAGCGGTCTGGGTTCCCATGTGCCACCCTATGTGTCCTCGTCCCCCCCGTCCCCACCTGGGACATGTTTGTCAGCAAACTTGATGTTGATGATGTAGTTGCCAGGCACCAGATGTAGGTGCCATCTTCCACATCCTCACAGTTGATGTCCACCTTGCTAGGACCCTCAATGGACAGGCCCAGCCCACCATAGCCTAGGAAGCCACAGGGACATGCTCAGAGATGTCTCACTGCTGCTGTCCCCATCCTGGCCATGCTCACACCATGGCCACTAGCCCAGCCCATCCTGGCCATGGCTACACCAAGGCCACCACCCCATCCTGGACATGATCATGCCATAGCCATAACCACGGCCACCACCCCATCCTATGCTAGCCACAGCCATGGCATGGCCTTGGCCACCATCTCCTCTGGGCCTTGGCCATGCTACCACCACGACCACCATCCAACCCCAGCCACAGCAATACCATCCCACTCTCACACGGCCACAACTGCACCCCATCCACAACCACAACCTCCATCCCATTCTGGCCATGGCCACCATCCCATCATGGCTATGACCATAGTCACCACCTCCCCACCATGACCACACCATCCCCACCCGTGGTCCCAGGGAGTGTGGTCTCACCAGCGCTGCGTGTGTCCACGATGAACTCAGATACCTCGAATGTGTGACCTTCCACCAGCCCCTTGCCCCACACCTTCACCCGGCTGGCGTCCCCGATCTCCGACTGCCCCACCAGGATCTTGAAGGGACTGTTGGTGACGTGCTGCCCACTCTTCTTCACACTCACCACATGCTCGCCCACCTCCTTGGGTGTGAAGGAGATGCCTGGCAGGAGACACCAATATCAGCCACCTCTACCAGCCCTGGCTACCACCACCAGGCCCTAGCCACCAGCAATGTGCCCTGGCTGCAGCCACCAAGCCATGAGCACCCAATGCCAGGGGATCACCCATCTCTGTGACACCACAGCCCTGTCATCCCCTGTCCCATGTCCCCAACTCCCGCATCACCCTCTCTCTGTGCCTACCACCCTAGATCCCATGTCCCAGCTCTCTTGTGCCCACATCCTCCTGGTCCCACATGTGCATGTCACTGTGTCTCCAGTCCACTGTCCCTGTGTCCCCCACGCACCAATGTGGCGGTTGGGCAACCGCTTGAGTAGGCAGGGCTCCTCATTGCCTGATGGTGCCCGGATGCTGGCCGTCAGCAGGCTAAGGTCTGTCTCTGTGATCTTCAGAGAGACATCCGTCGAGGTGCCCACATTGAGTTGGGATGTCCGCATGGAGTCGTCCCCTATAGAGATGCCATCAGCTGGGGCCAAGGGAATGGCAGCCCAAGGTGGTGGTGGGGATGGACAAGGTCCCAAGGACAGGGGTGGATGGCATTCCCATAGATGTGCGAATAGGGTCCTTCAAGCCCTATGCCTGGGTCCTCAGGACCATGTGATGGGGTCTTGGTGGCCCTGCAGGGTGGTCAAGGCCATGTGAAGGGGTCTTGGAGGCTGGGAATGGATGAGGTCCCCATGGCCACGTGCACATGGTCCCCATGGCTGTGTGAATGGGATCCCCATGGCTGGAGCTGGACAGTGTCCCTGTGGCCATGTGATGGTGTCCTCAAGGCCCCACAAGGTCCCCATAGCCATGTGATGGGGTCCTGGTGGCCAGGGATGGACACGGACACCACGGCTGTGTGATGGGTTCCCAGTGGCCATACAGGTGCCCCCATGGCCATAACTATGCAGGCATCTCCATGGTCATATGGAGGTCCCAATGCCCTTAGTGCTATTCCTAAGACCACAGGGGTCCCATCTCACCAGTGATCTTGGCAGTGAAGGGGCTGCCTGGGATGTGCTTGTCATCGAAGCGGACGATGATGTTGTAGTCCCCAGGGGCGGTAGGCAGGTAGGACACAGTGCATGTCCCGTCTTTGTTATCCTGGCAGGTGATCTCTGCCTTGGAAGGACCTTCCACTGCCAATGAGAGCCCACCTGAGGGGCATGGGTTGGGTGTCAGGAGGCGTGAGGGGGTCCCCAGCTCCTTTCCAAAACCTGATGGTAGCATTGAGGGGTCTCCAAACCCTTCCCAGACCTCCTGGTGCCCCTGTTGGCCACCACTCACCCTCCCCAGCATCCTTGGTGACGATGGTGAAGGTGCAAGGCTTGTTGACCATGCCATGGCTCAGCCCCGGCCCATAGGCGCTCACGTGTCGGGTGTTGATGGCATCAACATAGAACTGGAGGGGACTCCCTGGGGACACATGGGATGACAGTCAGGGAACCCATGGGGACACCCCCATACCGTGGTGGGCTGCTCAACCCATGGGTGCCCAACCAGGGTAAGGTGGCATCAGCCTTGCTCAGCCACCTCCCAGTGCCTCCCAAGGCTCCCCATAGCCCCCAGTGGTCTCACCAGGGATATGGTTGCCATCATAGCGGATGTCCATCTCATGTAGCCCCTTCTCGGTGGGGGCGTAGCGTACTGTCACTGTCCCATCCTTGTTGTCAGTGATGTTGGGTCGTGCTGTCTTCCCAGAGGGCATCCGCACCTCCCCTGAGGCCACTGCGTCAGCCAGGCACCGGGAGGAGGGGTGGTTCATGCCCCACAGCCCACAGCCTGGTCCATGCACCCCCAAAATCCCCCCACAACCCCCTGCCCCCATACCTGTGATCTCACCCTTCTGCACCGTGAAGGGGATGACAAGATTGAAGGGCCGGAGGTTCTCAGTGGTGGTGGGGGGGCTCCTCTGTGGCCTGATGCCGTGGGGCAGAGAGGAGGTGTAAGATCTATGGCACCCCATTATGGGTTCCCAACTCCATGGTGATCATCACGGTCTCCAAACCCCATGGTCTACACGCCGACCCCTATTCAGTTCCGTGGTGCCCACCACAGCCTCCCAACCCCATGGTGCTGACCACAAGCTCCATCCCACCCCATCACAGACTCTCAACAACACCCACCAGGACATGGAAGGGGCTGTTGGGGACGTGCTCCCCTCCAAAGCGGATGGTGATGACATATTTCCCAGGTTTAGGGGCAGTATAGTAGATATCAAAGGTGCCGTCATGGTTCTCCACCACATCCACGTCCAGCTCAGCCCCATCTGGGGTGGACACCTTGCAGGTCACCTTCCCCTGTCCGGCCGCCTTGGCGTCTACTGTGATCACCGTCTCTTCCCCGATCTGGATGGTGGGACCCAAACAGGCACCTGCAGGAGGGTTTGGTGGGAGGTCAAGGTCATTGGGACCCCCATGCCAGCCCCCCAACTCCCCCCAGCCCCCCAGCGCCACTTACCCAGTCCATGGCCCCCAATGGATACTGCAAAGAGAGACCAGGGAAAAGCAAATAAGAAGGAGTGAGGGGGCAGTGTTAGGGGGCCGGGGGGGCTCCGGGGGGGGGCCGGGGGGCCAACACGTCCTGCTCTGCTCTGGGGGCACCCACTCAGCCCCACTGCACCATGGGGCAGGGCTGGGTGGTGGTGGAGGACAGTGGTGGGGTGGGAAGGGGCGGGGAGTACTGGGGGGCAGCAGTGGGGTGGGAGGGGTGTGGTGGAGGGCAGCAGTGGGGCAGACAGGGGTGCTGGGAGGGGCAGCAGCTATGGGCGGGGGGTGGGGGCAGCCATGGGGTGGCATGGGGGCAAGGCAGGGTGCCTGGGGTGGGGTGAGGTGCTGTGGGGCAACGGGGATGCCATGGGGCAGCACAGGGATGCCATGGGGAAGCTTGGGGGATGCCATGGGGGTGCCACAGAACAGTGGGGATGCCATAGGGCAGCGTCGGTAGTCTGGGGGGCAGCGTCGGTAGTCTGGGGGGCAGCGTGGGGCAGCATGGGGATGCTGTGGAGCAACACTGGGTAGCATGGAGGTGCTGTGGGGCTGCGTAGGCAATCTGTGGGGCAGCACAGGGATGCTGTGGACCGGCATGGGGAAGCCATAGGGTAGCAGGGAGATGCCGCAGGGCAGCGAGGGATGCCATGGGGCAGGGCCCACCTGTGACAAGGCACTTGCTGGCGTCGCCGGTGGGCACGGCGTGGATGCGGAAGGGGGAGCAGGGGATCTCGTCCCCCCCATACTTGATGGTGATGGTGTAGCGGGCCCGGCAGGTCGGGGACGTAGGAGACCGTGTAGGTGCCGTCCCCGTTGTCCCGGATCGCCGCCTTCTTGGGCTGCCCCTCGGGGTCCTGCGGGCACCACCTGGCTCAGCACCCCATGGCATGGTGCCAGGGCACCATATAGGGCTCAGCACCCCATTGAATGGGTGTAAGAGCACCATATGGGGCTCAGAACCCCATAGCATGGGTGCCAGGGCATTGTGTGGGTCTCAGCACCCCATGGTATGGGTGCCAAGATGGCACCCATGCACCATGTGGGCCTCGGCACCCCATAGCATGCATGTCAAAGGCTCACCACCCCATGGCATGGGTGTCAGGGCACTGGGGCTCAGCACCCCACTAAATGGGTGGAAGACCACCATATGAGTTTCAGCACCCAATGTCATGGGTGCCAGGGCACCATATGGGGCTCGGTACCCAATGGCATGGGTGCCAGGGCAGCACTGATGCACCATGCAGGTTGCAGCGCCCAATGGCATATGTGCCAGGGCATCATATGGGTCTCAGCACCCTATGGCATGCGTGCTAGGGCACCCCACAAACACCACAAGGACCCCAGTGCCTCACGGCACAGGCACAAGAGAACCACATGGGTGCTCAGCCTCCCATCCCACATGTGCCAGCACTCCATCACCTCCTGGGGATCAGCCCCCCCACCACAGCATGGCCCCTGGGTACTCACCAGGATCTGGACAGTGAGCAGCCCCTCACCGGCATCACGGGCATCGATGGTGAACTCAACGGGCAGGCTGGCGGGGATGCCGCTGGCGCTCAGCCCTGGCCCACTGGCGCGCACCTTGCTGGCATCATGAGCGGGCAGCACCTTGATCTTGAAGGGGCTGTGGGTGGGCGTGGGTTGGTCAGCAGGGTGCTGGGACCCCCCCGCTGCGGTGGGGGTGTCCTCCCCAGTCACCCAAGGGTGGTGGTCCTCACCTGCGTGGCACCTCCTGGTCGGCATACTTGACGGCCACAGTGTAGGGCCCATCAGTGGCTGGGGTGTAGTTGACCTTGTGGGTGCCATCACCATTGTCACGTACGTCCACGGGCTCTGCCAGACCTGTGGGCCGGTGCCATCAGCAGGGCAGGGTGCTCCGTGGGGTATAGCGTCCCACGGGACGAGGCATCCTTGGGCAGGGTGCCCCATGGTGTAGAGCATCCCATGGAGTACAGCATCATGTAGGGCAGGATACCCTATGGAGCAGTGCCTGCCGTAGGGCCAGACATCCCATGGGACAGGGTATCTATGGGGCAGAGCACTCCACAGAGAACAGGCCACAGAGCAGAACAGAGTAGCCATAGGGCACAGCACTCTACAGAGAAGGACATGCCGTGGGGCAGGACTTCTATGGGGTTGCATGCCCTATGGAGCAGGACACCCTATGGAGCCTCAGACCTATGGGGTTGGACACACTAGGGAGGCAGGGCATCTCTAGGCAGCATGTCCCTGGGGGTAGGACACCCTATGGAGAAGGATATCCATGAGGTTGGACACCCTTCGGGGAAGGGTATCCATGGGACCGGGCTCCCCCTCCATCCATGCCCCCCACCACCTCCCCGCCGTGTGTCCCCACATACCAGAGGGTCCCAGCAGTGTGACCTCAAGAGGTGCCAGCCCTGCTGCGCTGCAGTCCACAGTGAAGGTCTGGGGCACCCGGGCCCTGACACTTGGGCCTAGCCCTGGTCCTGAACATTTCACCTTGCTGGGGTCCACCACGTCCTTCACCGGCACCCGGAAGGGGCTCCCTGTGGCAGTGGGCAGGGATCAGTGCACGCAGGAGGGTGGTGTGGGGACAGGGTCAAGGTGAGCATGGGGCCAACATAGGCACAGCATGAGCACAGCAAGGGGCCAGCATGGCCATGGGGTCAGCACAGGGTCAACATGTCCGTGAGGTCAACACAGGCATGGGCACAGCAGGTCTGTGGGGTTAATGTGTCCATGGGGTCAACACGGGCACAGGGACAGTGTGTCCACGGGGCCAACATGAGCATGGGGACACCAAAGCTATGGCTGTGGGGATAGCACAGGCATGGGGTCAGTGTGGGCATAGGGTCTGCATGTTCATGGGGACAGCAGGGGGTGGACATGGGGCCAGCGTGGCCATGGGGTCACCACTGGGTTGGACATGGGGTCCACACAAGCACACCTACCTGCCAGCACCCAGGAAACCATCTCCAACCCACAGCCACCCTGGTGGCTCCCACAGCCCCCCCCAGCTTCCCCTGGCCCCCCCCGGCCCCACCACGCACCAGGGATGGGATGGCCACCGAAGGTGATGTTGACATCGTAGTCCCCAGGTGTGAAGGGGATGTACTCCACTGTGCAGCTCCCATCCTTGTTGTCCTTGCAGGACATCTTGGCCTCGGAGGGACCCTCGATGGCCAGGCCTAGCCCCCCGGTGCCTGCACCCCTGGGGATGTGACACCACTCAGGGACGCTGCCAGGGGTGGCCTGGCTTTTGGTGTAGGGGTGACATGTCCATGGTGGGTGCTGGGGGGGGCCACATCCATGGTAGTGAGATAGAGGTACCACCTCCATGGCAAACAGCCAGAGGTCCCATGTCCATAGTAGTGGGATGGAGGTGGCATGTGTGTGCTGAGGGGAGTAAGGTGGCACATCGACGGCAGGGGGTGGAGATGCCATGTTGGTGGCAAGAGATGGAGGTGCCACATCCATGGCAAGGGGACAGAGATGTCACATCGGTAGCAGGTGGAGAGAGGTTGGAAGTGGCACATCCATGGCAGGGGATGGAGATGGGGGGTTGGTGGCATGGGATGGAAGTGGCATGTCAAATGGCAAGAGATGGATGTGGAGGGTTGCTGGCAGGGGTTGGAGGTGCCAATCCAGTACAAGAGGATGAAAGTGGCACATTTGTGGCATGGTATGGAGATGTCAAATCCAATGCAAGAGGATGGAGGTGGCACATCCACAGCATGAGACAGAGACGCCAGGTTGGTGACATGGGATGGAGGTGGCAGATCCATGGGAGGGGCTGGAGGTGGTGGGTTGGTGACAGGGGTGCGAGGTGGCTGGAGGGGGGTTCCAGTGCCCACCTGGTCTCCACAGTGAAGCGGTTTGCCTTGCCAACAAGGCCACCCTCCAGGCCAGGCCCATGTGCCCGCACACGGCTGGGATCGCAGCCCTCTGCCACCCCCACACGGAAGGGGCTCTTGGGGACCGCCACATCATTGTATGTCACCTCCACCCGGTGCATGCCTGGGGATACAAGGACAGGCTGTCACTCCCCTCCTGCCATGGAGGGGAGGGGGGTCTCAGGGGTCCCTGGTTGGAGTTTGGAGGGAGGTTGGGAGTCCCTGGTTGGGGTTTGAGCTGGGACTGGGGGGTCTCTGGTTGGGGTTTGGGGTTCCCTGGTTGAGGTTGTGGGGGCCTCTGGCTGGGGTCTAAGGAGGGTCTCAGGATTTGGGGGTCTATGGGGGTGTCAGGGGGTTGGGGGGTCCCTGGTTGGGGTTTGGGGGGCCTCAAGGTGTTTTGGGGGTCCCTGCCTGGGGGAATTGGGGGGTCCCTGCTTATGGGGGAACAGGGGGACATCTCCGGCCAGGGGGGGAACAGGGGGGGGTCCCCACTTGGATGTGGGTTGGGGGGCGGATGTGGGGCACCTCTCTGGGGATCCCCACCTTGGGGATGGAGGATGTTTGCCCAGGACGTGAGGTCCTCTGTGGGTGTTGGGGTCACTGTGGGGGGTGTCAGGGTCCTCTGGGGGTTTTGGAGTCCCCAGGGTGGGTGGGGGTTCCTCACCATCCTCATAAGGAGTGTAGTCCACACGGTAGGTGCCATCGCCGTGGTCAGTGATGTAGGTATCGGTCTTGGCACCCGAGGGGTTGACCACCCAGGCCTTGACATAGGGCCCCCCAGTCTTGGTCAGTGCCCGGGCATCCACTGTGAAGTCAGTGCCCACCTCACGCAGCACCCCTGCAGCACAGCACCCTCAGCACCTGCTCAGCACCTGTGGTGAGGTGCCTCCCCAACCCCCGAGAATGAGTCTCCAGCCCCTCTCCTTGCATCCCACAGCTACAGGGCAGGGGGTACCCATGAGGAGCCCCCTATAAGAGGCAGTGCCCGTGGGGATAACCTGTGGACCCCTGTGTAAGAAGGAGGGCAAGGGTGGCCATGGGCAGGAGATGCCCATTCAAGGGCACGGTTTCCATGGGGAGAACATATCCATGGGAGTGTCTGTGGGAAGAAGGTGCCCATGGGGAGGACATGCTGGTGCCCATGCAAGGGGGAGGTACCCATGGGGAGAAGGTGCCCATGAGGAAGACAGGTCCATGAGGGTGCCCATGTGTTGGAGATGTTGGTGCCCATGGGGAGGAGGTGTCCATAGGGTGCCCAGGAGTCCTCCCCATGAGAGAGGGTGTCTATGGGGAGAAGGTGTCCCCAGGGGGACATGGGGAGGAGGTGCCCATGAGGAAAAGATGCCCACAGGGATGGGATGTCCATGAGGGTACCCAGGATGTCCATGAGAGGGGGTGTCTATGGGATGGCCATGGGGAGGAGATGTTGGTGCCCATAAGGATACCCATGCAAAGGAAAGCTGTCCATGGGGAAGAGGTGTCCATGGGAGTGCCCAGGAGTCTTCCCCATAGGAGGGGTTTCTATGAGGAGGAGGTGTCTATGGGGATGGGAGATATCCATGGAGATGACATCCCACAGGGATGAGGGTCCCATGGGAAGGATACACCAGTGCCCATGAGGTTCACTGGGAGGAGGTGCCCATGGGGAGACAGTGCCCATAGCTATGTCCATGGGGAAGAGGTGCCCACAGGGATGGGATCTCCATGGGAAAGAGGTGCCCATGAGGAAAAGATGCCCACAGGGATGGGATGTCCATGAAGAGGAAATCTGATCTTCTCTAGCTCAATTCTGATTCTGACTGCCAACATTTATGTAGATTGTCATTAGGATGTCTAGATGTTTCCAAACTAAAATGAACACATATATCATATGACCACAAAATGAAATAAGTACATTTATAGTATGACCAGGAGAGACTTGCAAGATTCAGAGGACATTTGTGGAAAGAGGGATAGACAGTATGCCCCCACATTTTTTTCAAATTTGATCACATTATTAGTAAACCAAATACAAACTAAGATGAATGACTACTACCAAAATAAATTGTTGTAAACACAAGTTCCTGGCTGGAAAAGCATGGTGGCATTTCACACCAGTGAAGAACTCTCTTCAGACAGTCTTTTACAAGCACAGTGACTGTAAAATATATGCTTGAACATGGGGGAATTATTAGAGAGCTGGAGTGGAGGGGAATGATTCAGAGGAATGCAACACTGCCTCTGTGAAGAAAGGCTGAAAGAGTTAGAGTTGGTCAGCCTGGAGAAGAAAAGGCTCTGAAGACACCTTATTGTGGCCTTTTCATAGTTAAAAGGGGATTCTAAGAAAGACAAAGACTTTTTACCATTGCTCATAGTGACAGGACAAGGGGAAATGGTTTTAAACTGAAAAAAACAGGTTTAGATCGGACATAATGAAGAATTTTTTTACTATGAGGGAGGTGAGACACTGGAACAGGTTGCGCAGAGAAGTTGTGGATGCATCTCTGAAAATGTTCAGGGTTGGATGGGGCTCTCCATGACCTGATCTAATGCAAGATGTTCCTGCCTATGGAAAAGGGTTAGGGCTAGATGTTCTTTAAGATCCCTTCCAACCCGAATCATTATATGATTCTATGACAAACCCTATTTTTATTTTATTATTATTATTATTTCTTCCAACTAGGGCCCATTGTTAGATCTGACTTAAACTCAAAACAGACTTAAGTGTATACAGCACCTATGTATATATCTTCAAATCTTTGTGTGCTCTTGTGACTTCTTAAAACAGAGTTTTCCTGCTAACTCTTACCTCTTTTAGCTTTATCTACTTAATATTCTTATGCCTTGACATAGCAAGCTACCACTGGAGTGTGTTTCATGACATCTTTTAACCATAGAACTGATTTATTCTGTATTTATTACTTATAATTCATTAGAAAATTTCACATTATATTTAGCAAATGTCATGGAGACATTCTCATAATCATTTACCGGTCAATAGAAACAACTGAGCCTCAGAATTAGTTCCTACAATTCGGGTAGCCAGTAAAATGAAAGAGTCAGTTCGAACTACAAGGATCATACCTCTAATGTTACAGAACATTTATGAATGGAAGGACAGTATGCTCAGGTAAAATCTTTATTAAACCTTTTGGTGTTTGGAAAAACAAGAGTATGTGAAGAAAGTATTTAGACTGGGGAGTGTATCTACATGAATGGGTTTTTTAAATTGCTCAATACATGCAAACTTGAGTTACTTGATTAACTGATAAAAGTTGTATACAAGATAGTAAGAACAAACATTTAACAGGACTGAAACAGAACAAGGTCTTAAAATAAAAAGATTAGTCAGGATGAGTTTGGTACAATGCTCTGGGTGATGCTCTGTGTTGAGAAAGGAATGTACTCAGAATAATTAGAAAAGATAAAGTGGGCACCTGAAGGAGAAAAGGAGACCATCAAGTCAGGAAATCATTGAACAAAGAAAATTGAAAGGTCTACTACACCTAGATCTCACCTATTATGAATGGAATGATTAGGTGTCAAAATCAAATGAGTATGTATGTAAAGATGTGTAACTTCTCACGAAAACTGTATAAAATACCTAACATTTCACTGAAAACTTTGAAGCTACTTTGTCCGGTGCGAATCAGCTAGCTCCCTAGCGTTGCACGAAATAAATACCTTTGCTGCTTAAAGACAAAATTCGTCTCTGAGCAGTTAACTCTGTGCCGTTTTGGCATCAGGACTGAAGTTGAACAGCTAAGCTTTTTAATTTTGGCTTTTAGTCTCTACGTTTTGGGGTCAATATTTGTAATAGAGGAACACAGGCTGACAATGCATCACTTCCAAAGACTTCTGACAATTCATTAAATACTGTTTCATTGATATTCTGCACAGTAAAACTGCCAATAGATAAATGAGGAAAACCCACAGAAATAGAAAGAGAGAAGATAAAAGACAGCAATGAACAATTAACATTTCTTAAGTCTGTGCTGCAGATTCTGGCTTGATCGCTGATGGTTTCCTTTACTCAGCCCACCCTAGGGCAACTGGAATTTATACTTGCTTTGTAATAAGCAGTCCTGTGCTTTTTTCTGTACCTGATACAGAAATGTTGAATTAGGTATTTCCTGTTTAGCCAGAAGTAGGATTTTGAGGAGTAAATGCCACAGTAAAAGCAGAGAACGGAGGAAGGACACGGCAAAAAAGGGCTGCACTAGTATGTAGTGCTAGTATTTCAATACTATATAATAATTGATTTGATAACACTTTAGATATGCAAGTATCCTAAGATGCCTTAAAACAAAATCTAGAAAATCAGCCACAGAAATACAACTTAGCTTCAAGGTAAATTAAAGGGAAACATTCAGACCAAATTATTCCTATAAAAAAGTGAGTTTGAAGACTTCTGAAGAAAATGGAAACAGCTTCCAGAAATGAAAGAAGACCTTAAAAAGGACTTTTGAGAGGCGCTATTGTCAAGACATAGCTGTATGTAACATACGTAGCAGAAAATGTTGGCCTAAGAAGGATAATGCATGCTAACCCCCTAAAGGCACTGTATAAAATCATAGAATCAGCCTGCAAAATAGCTTGGAGACAAGAATGCAATATGGTAAACCTCTGATTAGTCAACCATTGTTTACCAACAGTCTCTGTTTTCCAAAATCAAAGCATTATGTCTTAGCCTGCACTGTGTATGGTTTTGTTTTCTTCTTTTCTCTCAACTCTGTCTCCTATAGATACTAACAGTTAAAATATTTCTGGGGTATTTAATCTTAGTGTTGCAAAGACACAACCAGTCAATGCTTAACTCTCTTGCTCTAAATGCTATTATCTCATCTAACAGGTGGATGAGTGACTTGCCAGGACAATAATCACGTTTAAGTAGTAAAAGAAAAAAAAATATGAAATAGGAATAATAATTCCAATGGATGGATGGACAGATGAACAGATGGATATTAAAGTTGAAAGAATATTCTTAACTAAAAAAGAAGGAATTTAACTGGATTACTCTTTTTAAATAAAAACTGCCACAACCTAATTTGTTCTATTCCCTTTTATGTTTGAACAGCAATGTTTTCAGCCAAAATATAGAGTTTCATTGCTTGAAGCAGTAAGTATTAGTCATATACAAACTGACAAGTAGTCTCTGTCTGCTGTTCATGGTCATATTATATTATTCTGAAAGGAAAAGAAATTAAAGATTTGGCAAAATATTCCCCATTGTTATCAACATAGTCAGTTCTATGCAACTATACGTGAACCACGTTATTTTATAAACATTGTAACAAAAGGAAAACAGCATCACAGCATGGCCTTATGAAGGTATGTCTCAAGTTTACAAAATTAATTATAAATTATAAAAGTAATTAATCAACCATGCTTTCTTTGAAATCACTCTGTAAAATAATTTATTAGCCTTTATGTAATAGTCACAGATGCTAAACTCAGCTGTCACAGATGTTTCCACCACCTAGTCTGATAACTGTTTTTTTTCACATGACCTTCTTTTGCCAAAGAATCAAAGCATGCTAATTAGACCTACAAAAGGGAAATAAATCCTCACTTTAAAAGCTCATTTCTTTCTGTCTGCAAACTTAACATAGCCTATGTGTGTGTATTCTTGGTAACTATGTTGCATACACCTCATGACTTTCATGAAAATTATTGTTCAACCATCAGCAAAAACATGTAGGTGTTTTGTTGTGTTTTGTTTTGTGTTTTGTTTGTTTTGTTTTGTTTTAAGACTATGCTGCCTGCATGTTATTTCTCTCACGATTCAGTATCTCACTTTTTGAAATTGATGTATTTCTCCTTTTACACTAAAATCTCTGCAACAGCTGATATTAATGAATTTGCAATAAAGTAGCTTGAAATGACACCTTAATAGGTTATAATCGGCATGTACAAATGTCTTGTGCAGGAGTGGCAAATTCTACAAGACGGTGATATTGATCATTAGCACAATGATCCATGTCACAAGCACCTCAGTTTATCATAATCTCATTTCCTTAATGATATATGTAAGCATTTTCATCTAGGAGATACTCCAATAAATCAGTATGATACTGCATCTGAATCCTATCAGAAAGAACATGAAAAGGTAAAATATTTTCAGCAAACTTCATGAGAATAGCAGAAAAGTGTGTCATGATCTTGGTAACGTCGTAACTAAGGAAACATCTAGGTTACCTACACTAACTGAGGACTTCAGGAAATTTCCCTGCTAGTGCAACTGAAAGTTTCTGTTTTTTTTCATCTTGTTTACTTTTTTACTCTTCAGAAAACTTGTTGTATAAATAGGTGTAATTAACTAACAACAGAGCTTTCTGTAAATAAGTTTTTTTTTCTGCTAAAAATTGCTGCTCAGGCAGTCCTTTTGTATACTTGTTTCAAGTATTCTGTGGAAAAAAGAAAAAAAAAAAAGCTAGGTGCAGACAAGCTATTGCTAAGCATCAAGAGTGGTGAAAAGTAACCGCTGCAGAAGGGAAAACCCTGCTTTGAGTCATTACACGCTGTCACTGTAATTTGAGGTTAAAAGTTGGTATGTGGTCAGATGTCGAGAAAACAAGGGGCAGTCAGACTGACAACATGGAGATGTCTACACAGAGGTGAAGGACTGATCAAAGTGAAGGTTTTTCACCAGTGATGCTCTGACAGGCCTCCATGATCCAAGAGATGTGAAACATTAGCCCTACCAACAGGAATACTCAGGCTGAAGGAAGAAAAGATAGGTAAAACATGGTATGAGCGGGTGAAAACTACTGTGAGCATGATAGACATGTCTGAGGTTAAAATGACACAAAGATAAGGTCAAAGATAATTCTTTTCCTGTCAGAAAATGATGATTCTTCAAAAATACTCACTTTCACATAGGTACACAGATTTTGAGATTGTATCTTTCAGAAAGTAAAACTGATTAAAAGTATGATTAAAGAGAAAAAAACCTTGCTTCAGTCTTTTGGGGGAATGTTATCTTTAGATTCTTCCTTTTCACACCTTTTTTTTCCCATTGATTACACTAAAATAATGCAGTATAATCTATATTATTTTTTTCTTTGTATTGTATACCATATAACAACAAAAAAAAGATGGACCTCAAACAATATTCCTGTCCCTCTTCACCAACTACATACATTTATTTATTTTTTTTTTAATCGTGTGTTATTTACACAAGAAAACAACCAAACCAAACACCCACCTTTCCCAGGCAGTCATAAATCATCTGGGCAGTGCTAGTTTATGTATCAACAGTTTTTATGAGACTCAAGAAAATAATCTATGTATTTCTTTTGCTTGAACAAGTATTAAAGCTTGGATTCAGAATTAAAATCAGAGCATATGTATAAGTCTGCCATTAATATAAAATGACACTTCCCAAACTGTAGGTGAAATTTTGGCTTCAATTGTTGACCAGTCAAGACCAAAATTTTATTTGAGGATCCCCTATCTTAGGATGGATATCTCAACAGTGGACAGAAATACTGCTAAACAATTTCATGCAATACAGCTCATGAACCAGTTAAAAATAACATGCTTAGTTGCATTAAGCATGGTAAATTGTGAAGAGCTGAATGTCTGTTCATTGAATTTTTCCCAATGGCAGGATCAATAAGCTCTTCATATGGACTCTCAATTGTATCATAAACAAGAAAAATCTTTGTGAAGCAGATTTTAGAAAGAAGATAGTTTTTGCAATCTTGCACAGTTGAGGAAACAGTTTTTTAGTTTTCTGCATTACTCTAACTTCTCTCCTTCAGGCAGGCTTTGCATTTAGGCTGGAAAAATGCATGAGGACCAACTATTTAATGCTTAGAAACAGAAATTTTAATAATAGAGCTCAAGCAATACATTTTTCCCTTGCTATTGACCTATGTGCAATTGGATATTCAGACTTAGACAGTACTCATGGATTATTTTCACCCAAAGTTCTTTATATTATTTTGGTGCTTTGCTAGAAGCTCTTGTAAAAATAAAAAGTGTGAACTTTTGTGTGTAACAGTTTGTCAGACACTTATTAACCTGAAGGGAGAATTATTTCTCAAAATATATGAAAAATAAAGTGTAGTTCAAGTACACACTTTAAGTGCCTGGGAAAGACTTGGCATACCATTAAAGTAGCGCTTACATTATAAAATGAAAATATAAATAAGAGACCTCTATTTTTAATTGAGCATAATTTTAAGATTTGTCTTTTTCTTTTTCTCTGTGTAGGCAATATTTAGCTGACTTGACTGAAGTTCAATTCAATTGATTAAAGGTCAATTCAGCATGCCTTTTTTTCTAAGCACATGAAAAACAGTAGGTAATATTTGGTAACATTGTTTTTGAACTTCCCAGACATTTCATCTATATTTTTTAAATGCCTTAGATACATTGCTTCTATCAAAAGCTAAATTTTACTTTCTTGAGGCAGATCTTGCTCACATCATTCTTGCTGCTCAGCACAAATGTTTAATATAAACTTATAGAAAGTCTGTTGGAAATGGAATACAAATAAAATGTACACAGAACAAAAATAGGAATGACCAAGTTACTACAATGAAAAGAAGAGGAAAAATGTCCAGTTTAAAGCTGTTCTAGATCTTGGGAAATATAACAATTTCCTGTTACTCTGCTAACTTTGGGTATACATAAGACAAGTAGGGCTGGAAATGATGGGTTCTAACCACTGAAAAGTTTATCTCCACAGTGCAAGGCAGATCAATGCATTATGTGTCAAGTTTTTCATGGAAAGAAGTGAATGCCTCAGAACTGAAGCTAAAAAAGCCTGGCTCATGTGTGGGAAGCTAGAGCTGGATATTGGCAAAAGGTAAAACCTGTCATGTTGAGATAGGATTGTATGCTCAAATTCATTCAGGATTCAAAGTCTACAGTATTATTCTACTAGTGTGTACCTACTTTTCTTTCAAAAGTGAAGGGAAGATTGCTGTTTTCTTTAAAATAAGCTTTACTCTAAAAAATTTTCTTGAATATATATGTGTTTAGACCAGTGCTCCACAGCACAGGCAACTGGAGGATTCAGTACTGCACTGCCATCCCCGGTGGCTCTGGGCTGTAGAGGTAGTTCTTGCAGAGAAAAAAAACAAACCCAAACCTTTCAGTTCACATCCTTGAATCCTTCAGGACTGAATAGTTGTATTGATTTATTAACAGCCCATAGTAGTTAGAGAACTACATACTTATGAGAAAAACAAAAATTCAAAATGTAAACCAAAATACTGGACACTTGCAACACTGACACATACCTGCAAATTTCTAAACACCCTTTACTAACTATTCCCAAACAGTTCTCATGCATACACGTGCGCATATACACCCTGCTTTACCCAGGGTGACAGTACCCATCTGTAGAGGGCTGAAGGCACTGGGTTGATCAGAACTGATAACATGGAGCTGTGACCTTGCCTCCAAGTCAGTGGGTTGATTGACATGGATGATGTGCAGCTGTAGCTCGTTCCTACTAAGTAGTTAAATAGCCCTGAGGATGGTGGCAGAGGGGAGTTGGGTAGAGGAGAAGCAGTTGGTAGGAGCTGGGTAGAGGAGGAGCGTTGCCTCCGCCTCGCCTCCTCTGGAGGAAGGTGAAACAGAATCTGGCTGACTGTAAAGCCTTGTTGCAGTCTGATAGCTTGCTTGCGCTGCAACAGGACATGGCCGGGGGGCAGTGGGGCCATGTATGGGGCCATGTCCAGGAGAGCATAAGGGCAGGGACATGAAGGTCCTGGGGGGGCCTGTGAGGTGGTTCCGGTGGCACGTGTGCAGCTGACAGCAGAGGCAGTGGTGCCTCGCCTCGCCTCGCCTCGCCTCGCCTCGCCTCGCCTCGCCTCGCCTCGCCGTCGCCTCGCCTCGCCTCGCCTCGCCTCGCCTCGCCTCGCCTCGCCTCGCCTCGCCTCGCCTCGCCTCGCCTCGCCTCGCCTCGCCTCGCCTCGCCTCGCCTCGCCTCGCCTCGCCTCGCCTCGCCTCGCCTCGCCTCGCCTCGCCTCGCCTCGCCTCGCCTCGCCTCGCCTCGCCTCGCCTCGCCTCGCCTCGCCTCGCCTCGCCTCGCCTCGCCTCGCCTCGCCTCGCCTCGCCTCGCCTCGCCTCGCCTCGCCTCGCCTCGCCTCGCCTCGCCTCGCCTCGCCTCGCCTCGCCTCGCCTCGCCTCGCCTCGCCTCGCCTCGCCTCGCCTCGCCTCGCCTCGCCTCGCCTCGCCTCGCCTCGCCTCGCCTCGCCTCGCCTCGCCTCGCCTCGCCTCGCCTCGCCTCGCCTCGCCTCGCCTCGCCTCGCCTCGCCTCGCCTCGCCTCGCCTCGCCTCGCCTCGCCTCGCCTCGCCTCGCCTCGCCTCGCCTCGCCTCGCCTCGCCTCGCCTCGCCTCGCCTCGCCTCGCCTCGCCTCGCCTCGCCTCGCCTCGCCTCGCTTGCCTCGCCTCGCCTCGCCTCGCCTCGCCTCGCCTCGCCTCGCCTCGCCTCGCCTCGCCTCGCCTCGCCTCGCCTCGCCTCGCCTCGCCTCGCCTCGCCTCGCCTCGCCTCGCCTCGCCTCGCCTCGCCTCGCCTCGCCTCGCCTCGCCTCGCCTCGCCTCGCCTCGCCTCGCCTCGCCTCGCCTCGCCTCGCCTCGCCTCGCCTCGCCTCGCCTCGCCTCGCCTCGCCTCGCCTCGCCTCGCCTCGCCTCGCCTCGCCTCGCCTCGCCTCGCCTCGCCTCGCCTCGCCTCGCCTCGCCTCGCCTCGCCTCGCCTCGCCTCGCCTCGCCTCGCCTCGCCTCGCCTCGCCTCGCCTCGCCTCGCCTCGCCTCGCCTCGCCTCGCCTCGCCTCGCCTCGCCTCGCCTCGCCTCGCCTCGCCTCGCCTCGCCTCGCCTCGCCTCGCCTCGCCTCGCCTCGCCTCGCCTCGCCTCGCCTCGCCTCGCCTCGCCTCGCCTCGCCTCGCCTCGCCTCGCCTCGCCTCGCCTCGCCTCGCCTCGCCTCGCCTCGCCTCGCCTCGCCTCGCCTCGCCTCGCCTCGCCTCGCCTCGCCTCGCCTCGCCTCGCCTCGCCTCGCCTCGCCTCGCCTCGCCTCGCCTCGCCTCGCCTCGCCTCGCCTCGCCTCGCCTCGCCTCGCCTCGCCTCGCCTCGCCTCGCCTCGCCTCGCCTCGCCTCGCCTCGCCTCGCCTCGCCTCGCCTCGCCTCGCCTCGCCTCGCCTCGCCTCGCCTCGCCTCGCCTCGCCTCGCCTCGCCTCGCCTCGCCTCGCCTCGCCTCGCCTCGCCTCGCCTCGCCTCGCCTCGCCTCGCCTCGCCTCGCCTCGCCTCGCCTCGCCTCGCCTCGCCTCGCCTCGCCTCGCCTCGCCTCGCCTCGCCTCGCCTCGCCTCGCCTCGCCTCGCCTCGCCTCGCCTCGCCTCGCCTCGCCTCGCCTCGCCTCGCCTCGCCTCGCCTCGCCTCGCCTCGCCTCGCCTCGCCTCGCCTCGCCTCGCCTCGCCTCGCCTCGCCTCGCCTCGCCTCGCCTCGCCTCGCCTCGCCTCGCCTCGCCTCGCCTCGCCTCGCCTCGCCTCGCCTCGCCTCGCCTCGCCTCGCCTCGCCTCGCCTCGCCTCGCCTCGCCTCGCCTCGCCTCGCCTCGCCTCGCCTCGCCTCGCCTCGCCTCGCCTCGCCTCGCCTCGCCTCGCCTCGCCTCGCCTCGCCTCGCCTCGCCTCGCCTCGCCTCGCCTCGCCTCGCCTCGCCTCGCCTCGCCTCGCCTCGCCTCGCCTCGCCTCGCCTCGCCTCGCCTCGCCTCGCCTCGCCTCGCCTCGCCTCGCCTCGCCTCGCCTCGCCTCGCCTCGCCTCGCCTCGCCTCGCCTCGCCTCGCCTCGCCTCGCCTCGCCTCGCCTCGCCTCGCCTCGCCTCGCCTCGCCTCGCCTCGCCTCGCCTCGCCTCGCCTCGCCTCGCCTCGCCTCGCCTCGCCTCGCCTCGCCTCGCCTCGCCTCGCCTCGCCTCGCCTCGCCTCGCCTCGCCTCGCCTCGCCTCGCCTCGCCTCGCCTCGCCTCGCCTCGCCTCGCCTCGCCTCGCCTCGCCTCGCCTCGCCTCGCCTCGCCTCGCCTCGCCTCGCCTCGCCTCGCCTCGCCTCGCCTCGCCTCGCCTCGCCTCGCCTCGCCTCGCCTCGCCTCGCCTCGCCTCGCCTCGCCTCGCCTCGCCTCGCCTCGCCTCGCCTCGCCTCGCCTCGCCTCGCCTCGCCTCGCCTCGCCTCGCCTCGCCTCGCCTCGCCTCGCCTCGCCTCGCCTCGCCTCGCCTCGCCTCGCCTCGCCTCGCCTCGCCTCGCCTCGCCTCGCCTCGCCTCGCCTCGCCTCGCCTCGCCTCGCCTCGCCTCGCCTCGCCTCGCCTCGCCTCGCCTCGCCTCGCCTCGCCTCGCCTCGCCTCGCCTCGCCTCGCCTCGCCTCGCCTCGCCTCGCCTCGCCTCGCCTCGCCTCGCCTCGCCTCGCCTCGCCTCGCCTCGCCTCGCCTCGCCTCGCCTCGCCTCGCCTCGCCTCGCCTCGCCTCGCCTCGCCTCGCCTCGCCTCGCCTCGCCTCGCCTCGCCTCGCCTCGCCTCGCCTCGCCTCGCCTCGCCTCGCCTCGCCTCGCCTCGCCTCGCCTCGCCTCGCCTCGCCTCGCCTCGCCTCGCCTCGCCTCGCCTCGCCTCGCCTCGCCTCGCCTCGCCTCGCCTCGCCTCGCCTCGCCTCGCCTCGCCTCGCCTCGCCTCGCCTCGCCTCGCCTCGCCTCGCCTCGCCTCGCCTCGCCTCGCCTCGCCTCGCCTCGCCTCGCCTCGCCTCGCCTCGCCTCGCCTCGCCTCGCCTCGCCTCGCCTCGCCTCGCCTCGCCTCGCCTCGCCTCGCCTCGCCTCGCCTCGCCTCGCCTCGCCTCGCCTCGCCTCGCCTCGCCTCGCTCGCCTCGCCTCGCCTCGCCTCGCCTCGCCTCGCCTCGCCTCGCCTCGCCTCGCCTCGCCTCGCCTCGCCTCGCCTCGCCTCGCCTCGCCTCGCCTCGCCTCGCCTCGCCTCGCCTCGCCTCGCCTCGCCTCGCCTCGCCTCGCCTCGCCTCGCCTCGCCTCGCCTCGCCTCGCCTCGCCTCGCCTCGCCTCGCCTCGCCTCGCCTCGCCTCGCCTCGCCTCGCCTCGCCTCGCCTCGCCTCGCCTCGCCTCGCCTCGCCTCGCCTCGCCTCGCCTCGCCTCGCCTCGCCTCGCCTCGCCTCGCCTCGCCTCGCCTCGCCTCGCCTCGCCTCGCCTCGCCTCGCCTCGCCTCGCCTCGCCTCGCCTCGCCTCGCCTCGCCTCGCCTCGCCTCGCCTCGCCTCGCCTCGCCTCGCCTCGCCTCGCCTCGCCTCGCCTCGCCTCGCCTCGCCTCGCCTCGCCTCGCCTCGCCTCGCCTCGCCTCGCCTCGCCTCGCCTCGCCTCGCCTCGCCTCGCCTCGCCTCGCCTCGCCTCGCCTCGCCTCGCCTCGCCTCGCCTCGCCTCGCCTCGCCTCGCCTCGCCTCGCCTCGCCTCGCCTCGCCTCGCCTCGCCTCGCCTCGCCTCGCCTCGCCTCGCCTCGCCTCGCCTCGCCTCGCTCGCCTCGCCTCGCCTCGCCTCGCCTCGCCTCGCCTCGCCTCGCCTCGCCTCGCCTCGCCTCGCCTCGCCTCGCCTCGCCTCGCCTCGCCTCGCCTCGCCTCGCCTCGCCTCGCCTCGCCTCGCCTCGCTCGCCTCGCCTCGCCTCGCCTCGCCTCGCCTCGCCTCGCCTCGCCTCGCCTCGCCTCGCCTCGCCTCGCCTCGCCTCGCCTCGCCTCGCCTCGCCTCGCCTCGCCTCGCCTCGCCTCGCCTCGCCTCGCCTCGCCTCGCCTCGCCTCGCCTCGCCTCGCTCGCCTCGCCTCGCCTCGCCTCGCCTCGCCTCGCCTCGCCTCGCCTCGCCTCGCCTCGCCTCGCCTCGCCTCGCCTCGCCTCGCCTCGCCTCGCCTCGCCTCGCCTCGCCTCGCCTCGCCTCGCCTCGCCTCGCCTCGCCTCGCCTCGCCTCGCCTCGCCTCGCCTCGCCTCGCCTCGCCTCGCCTCGCCTCGCCTCGCCTCGCCTCGCCTCGCCTCGCCTCGCCTCGCCTCGCCTCGCCTCGCCTCGCCTCGCCTCGCCTCGCCTCGCCTCGCCTCGCCTCGCCTCGCCTCGCCTCGCCTCGCCTCGCCTCGCCTCGCCTCGCCTCGCCTCGCCTCGCCTCGCCTCGCTCGCCTCGCCTCGCCTCGCCTCGCCTCGCCTCGCCTCGCCTCGCCTCGCCTCGCCTCGCCTCGCCTCGCCTCGCCTCGCCTCGCCTCGCCTCGCCTCGCCTCGCCTCGCCTCGCCTCGCCTCGCCTCGCTCGCCTCGCCTCGCCTCGCCTCGCCTCGCCTCGCCTCGCCTCGCCTCGCCTCGCTCGCCTCGCCTCGCCTCGCCTCGCCTCGCCTCGCCTCGCCTCGCCTCGCCTCGCCTCGCCTCGCCTCGCCTCGCCTCGCCTCGCCTCGCCTCGCCTCGCCTCGCCTCGCCTCGCCTCGCCTCGCCTCGCCTCGCCTCGCCTCGCCTCGCCTCGCCTCGCCTCGCCTCGCCTCGCCTCGCCTCGCCTCGCCTCGCCTCGCCTCGCCTCGCCTCGCCTCGCCTCGCCTCGCCTCGCCTCGCCTCGCCTCGCCTCGCCTCGCCTCGCCTCGCCTCGCCTCGCCTCGCCTCGCCTCGCCTCGCCTCGCCTCGCCTCGCCTCGCCTCGCCTCGCCTCGCCTCGCCTCGCCTCGCCTCGCCTCGCCTCGCCTCGCCTCGCCTCGCCTCGCCTCGCCTCGCCTCGCCTCGCCTCGCCTCGCCTCGCCTCGCCTCGCCTCGCCTCGCCTCGCCTCGCCTCGCCTCGCCTCGCCTCGCCTCGCCTCGCCTCGCCTCGCCTCGCCTCGCCTCGCCTCGCCTCGCCTCGCCTCGCCTCGCCTCGCCTCGCCTCGCCTCGCCTCGCCTCGCCTCGCCTCGCCTCGCCTCGCCTCGCCTCGCCTCGCCTCGCCTCGCCTCGCCTCGCCTCGCCTCGCCTCGCCTCGCCTCGCCTCGCCTCGCCTCGCCTCGCCTCGCCTCGCCTCGCCTCGCCTCGCCTCGCCTCGCCTCGCCTCGCCTCGCCTCGCCTCGCCTCGCCTCGCCTCGCCTCGCCTCGCCTCGCCTCGCCTCGCCTCGCCTCGCCTCGCCTCGCCTCGCCTCGCCTCGCCTCGCCTCGCCTCGCCTCGCCTCGCCTCGCCTCGCCTCGCCTCGCCTCGCCTCGCCTCGCCTCGCCTCGCCTCGCCTCGCCTCGCCTCGCCTCGCCTCGCCTCGCCTCGCCTCGCCTCGC
This sequence comes from Falco naumanni, assembly GCF_017639655.2. Taxonomy (NCBI): domain Eukaryota; kingdom Metazoa; phylum Chordata; class Aves; order Falconiformes; family Falconidae; genus Falco; species Falco naumanni. Next base: position 26,735 of record NW_024427406.1, read on the forward strand.
CTCGCCTCGCCTCGCCTCGCCTCGCCTCGCCTCGCCTCGCCTCGCCTCGCCTCGCCTCGCCTCGCCTCGCCTCGCCTCGCCTCGCCTCGCCTCGCCTCGCCTCGCCTCGCCTCGCCTCGCCTCGCCTCGCCTCGCCTCGCCTCGCCTCGCCTCGCCTCGCCTCGCCTCGCCTCGCCTCGCCTCGCCTCGCCTCGCCTCGCCTCGCCTCGCCTCGCCTCGCCTCGCCTCGCCTCGCCTCGCCTCGCCTCGCCTCGCCTCGCCTCGCCTCGCCTCGCCTCGCCTCGCCCTCGCCTCGCCTCGCCTCGCCTCGCCTCGCCTCGCCTCGCCTCGCCTCGCCTCGCCTCGCCTCGCCTCGCCTCGCCTCGCCTCGCCTCGCCTCGCCTCGCCTCGCCTCGCCTCGCCTCGCCTCGCCTCGCCTCGCCTCGCCTCGCCTCGCCTCGCCTCGCCTCGCCTCGCCTCGCCTCGCCTCGCCTCGCCTCGCCTCGCCTCGCCTCGCCTCGCCTCGCCTCGCCTCGCCTCGCCTCGCCTCGCCTCGCCTCGCCTCGCCTCGCCTCGCCTCGCCTCGCCTCGCCTCGCCTCGCCTCGCCTCGCCTCGCCTCGCCTCGCCTCGCCTCGCCTCGCCTCGCCTCGCCTCGCCTCGCCTCGCCTCGCCTCGCCTCGCCTCGCCTCGCCTCGCCTCGCCTCGCCTCGCCTCGCCTCGCCTCGCCTCGCCTCGCCTCGCCTCGCCTCGCCTCGCCTCGCCTCGCCTCGCCTCGCCTCGCCTCGCCTCGCCTCGCCTCGCCTCGCCTCGCCTCGCCTCGCCTCGCCTCGCCTCGCCTCGCCTCGCCTCGCCTCGCCTCGCCTCGCCTCGCCTCGCCTCGCCTCGCCTCGCCTCGCCTCGCCTCGCCTCGCCTCGCCTCGCCTCGCCTCGCCTCGCCTCGCCTCGCCTCGCCTCGCCTCGCCTCGCCTCGCCTCGCCTCGCCTCGCCTCGCCTCGCCTCGCCTCGCCTCGCCTCGCCTCGCCTCGCCTCGCCTCGCCTCGCCTCGCCTCGCCTCGCCTCGCCTCGCCTCGCCTCGCCTCGCCTCGCCTCGCCTCGCCTCGCCTCGCCTCGCCTCGCCTCGCCTCGCCTCGCCTCGCCTCGCCTCGCCTCGCCTCGCCTCGCCTCGCCTCGCCTCGCCTCGCCTCGCCTCGCCTCGCCTCGCCTCGCCTCGCCTCGCCTCGCCTCGCCTCGCCTCGCCTCGCCTCGCCTCGCCTCGCCTCGCCTCGCCTCGCCTCGCCTCGCCTCGCCTCGCCTCGCCTCGCCTCGCCTCGCCTCGCCTCGCCTCGCCTCGCCTCGCCTCGCCTCGCCTCGCCTCGCCTCGCCTCGCCTCGCCTCGCCTCGCCTCGCCTCGCCTCGCCTCGCCTCGCCTCGCCTCGCCTCGCCTCGCCTCGCCTCGCCTCGCCTCGCCTCGCCTCGCCTCGCCTCGCCTCGCCTCGCCTCGCCTCGCCTCGCCTCGCCTCGCCTCGCCTCGCCTCGCCTCGCCTCGCCTCGCCTCGCCTCGCCTCGCCTCGCCTCGCCTCGCCTCGCCTCGCCTCGCCTCGCCTCGCCTCGCCTCGCCTCGCCTCGCCTCGCCTCGCCTCGCCTCGCCTCGCCTCGCCTCGCCTCGCCTCGCCTCGCCTCGCCTCGCCTCGCCTCGCCTCGCCTCGCCTCGCCTCGCCTCGCCTCGCCTCGCCTCGCCTCGCCTCGCCTCGCCTCGCCTCGCCTCGCCTCGCCTCGCCTCGCCTCGCCTCGCCTCGCCTCGCCTCGCCTCGCCTCGCCTCGCCTCGCCTCGCCTCGCCTCGCCTCGCCTCGCCTCGCCTCGCCTCGCCTCGCCTCGCCTCGCCTCGCCTCGCCTCGCCTCGCCTCGCCTCGCCTCGCCTCGCCTCGCCTCGCCTCGCCTCGCCTCGCCTCGCCTCGCCTCGCCTCGCCTCGCCTCGCCTCGCCTCGCCTCGCCTCGCCTCGCCTCGCCTCGCCTCGCCTCGCCTCGCCTCGCCTCGCCTCGCCTCGCCTCGCCTCGCCTCGCCTCGCCTCGCCTCGCCTCGCCTCGCCTCGCCTCGCCTCGCCTCGCCTCGCCTCGCCTCGCCTCGCCTCGCCTCGCCTCGCCTCGCCTCGCCTCGCCTCGCCTCGCCTCGCCTCGCCTCGCCTCGCCTCGCCTCGCCTCGCCTCGCCTCGCCTCGCCTCGCCTCGCCTCGCCTCGCCTCGCCTCGCCTCGCCTCGCCTCGCCTCGCCTCGCCTCGCCTCGCCTCGCCTCGCCTCGCCTCGCCTCGCCTCGCCTCGCCTCGCCTCGCCTCGCCTCGCCTCGCCTCGCCTCGCCTCGCCTCGCCTCGCCTCGCCTCGCCTCGCCTCGCCTCGCCTCGCCTCGCCTCGCCTCGCCTCGCCTCGCCTCGCCTCGCCTCGCCTCGCCTCGCCTCGCCTCGCCTCGCCTCGCCTCGCCTCGCCTCGCCTCGCCTCGCCTCGCCTCGCCTCGCCTCGCCTCGCCTCGCCTCGCCTCGCCTCGCCTCGCCTCGCCTCGCCTCGCCTCGCCTCGCCTCGCCTCGCCTCGCCTCGCCTCGCCTCGCCTCGCCTCGCCTCGCCTCGCCTCGCCTCGCCTCGCCTCGCCTCGCCTCGCCTCGCCTCGCCTCGCCTCGCCTCGCCTCGCCTCGCCTCGCCTCGCCTCGCCTCGCCTCGCCTCGCCTCGCCTCGCCTCGCCTCGCCTCGCCTCGCCTCGCCTCGCCTCGCCTCGCCTCGCCTCGCCTCGCCTCGCCTCGCCTCGCCTCGCCTCGCCTCGCCTCGCCTCGCCTCGCCTCGCCTCGCCTCGCCTCGCCTCGCCTCGCCTCGCCTCGCCTCGCCTCGCCTCGCCTCGCCTCGCCTCGCCTCGCCTCGCCTCGCCTCGCCTCGCCTCGCCTCGCCTCGCCTCGCCTCGCCTCGCCTCGCCTCGCCTCGCCTCGCCTCGCCTCGCCTCGCCTCGCCTCGCCTCGCCTCGCCTCGCCTCGCCTCGCCTCGCCTCGCCTCGCCTCGCCTCGCCTCGCCTCGCCTCGCCTCGCCTCGCCTCGCCTCGCCTCGCCTCGCCTCGCCTCGCCTCGCCTCGCCTCGCCTCGCCTCGCCTCGCCTCGCCTCGCCTCGCCTCGCCTCGCCTCGCCTCGCCTCGCCTCGCCTCGCCTCGCCTCGCCTCGCCTCGCCTCGCCTCGCCTCGCCTCGCCTCGCCTCGCCTCGCCTCGCCTCGCCTCGCCTCGCCTCGCCTCGCCTCGCCTCGCCTCGCCTCGCCTCGCCTCGCCTCGCCTCGCCTCGCCTCGCCTCGCCTCGCCTCGCCTCGCCTCGCCTCGCCTCGCCTCGCCTCGCCTCGCCTCGCCTCGCCTCGCCTCGCCTCGCCTCGCCTCGCCTCGCCTCGCCTCGCCTCGCCTCGCCTCGCCTCGCCTCGCCTCGCCTCGCCTCGCCTCGCCTCGCCTCGCCTCGCCTCGCCTCGCCTCGCCTCGCCTCGCCTCGCCTCGCCTCGCCTCGCCTCGCCTCGCCTCGCCTCGCCTCGCCTCGCCTCGCCTCGCCTCGCCTCGCCTCGCCTCGCCTCGCCTCGCCTCGCCTCGCCTCGCCTCGCCTCGCCTCGCCTCGCCTCGCCTCGCCTCGCCTCGCCTCGCCTCGCCTCGCCTCGCCTCGCCTCGCCTCGCCTCGCCTCGCCTCGCCTCGCCTCGCCTCGCCTCGCCTCGCCTCGCCTCGCCTCGCCTCGCCTCGCCTCGCCTCGCCTCGCCTCGCCTCGCCTCGCCTCGCCTCGCCTCGCCTCGCCTCGCCTCGCCTCGCCTCGCCTCGCCTCGCCTCGCCTCGCCTCGCCTCGCCTCGCCTCGCCTCGCCTCGCCTCGCCTCGCCTCGCCTCGCCTCGCCTCGCCTCGCCTCGCCTCGCCTCGCCTCGCCTCGCCTCGCCTCGCCTCGCCTCGCCTCGCCTCGCCTCGCCTCGCCTCGCCTCGCCTCGCCTCGCCTCGCCTCGCCTCGCCTCGCCTCGCCTCGCCTCGCCTCGCCTCGCCTCGCCTCGCCTCGCCTCGCCTCGCCTCGCCTCGCCTCGCCTCGCCTCGCCTCGCCTCGCCTCGCCTCGCCTCGCCTCGCCTCGCCTCGCCTCGCCTCGCCTCGCCTCGCCTCGCCTCGCCTCGCCTCGCCTCGCCTCGCCTCGCCTCGCCTCGCCTCGCCTCGCCTCGCCTCGCCTCGCCTCGCCTCGCCTCGCCTCGCCTCGCCTCGCCTCGCCTCGCCTCGCCTCGCCTCGCCTCGCCTCGCCTCGCCTCGCCTCGCCTCGCCTCGCCTCGCCTCGCCTCGCCTCGCCTCGCCTCGCCTCGCCTCGCCTCGCCTCGCCTCGCCTCGCCTCGCCTCGCCTCGCCTCGCCTCGCCTCGCCTCGCCTCGCCTCGCCTCGCCTCGCCTCGCCTCGCCTCGCCTCGCCTCGCCTCGCCTCGCCTCGCCTCGCCTCGCCTCGCCTCGCCTCGCCTCGCCTCGCCTCGCCTCGCCTCGCCTCGCCTCGCCTCGCCTCGCCTCGCCTCGCCTCGCCTCGCCTCGCCTCGCCTCGCCTCGCCTCGCCTCGCCTCGCCTCGCCTCGCCTCGCCTCGCCTCGCCTCGCCTCGCCTCGCCTCGCCTCGCCTCGCCTCGCCTCGCCTCGCCTCGCCTCGCCTCGCCTCGCCTCGCCTCGCCTCGCCTCGCCTCGCCTCGCCTCGCCTCGCCTCGCCTCGCCTCGCCTCGCCTCGCCTCGCCTCGCCTCGCCTCGCCTCGCCTCGCCTCGCCTCGCCTCGCCTCGCCTCGCCTCGCCTCGCCTCGCCTCGCCTCGCCTCGCCTCGCCTCGCCTCGCCTCGCCTCGCCTCGCCTCGCCTCGCCTCGCCTCGCCTCGCCTCGCCTCGCCTCGCCTCGCCTCGCCTCGCCTCGCCTCGCCTCGCCTCGCCTCGCCTCGCCTCGCCTCGCCTCGCCTCGCCTCGCCTCGCCTCGCCTCGCCTCGCCTCGCCTCGCCTCGCCTCGCCTCGCCTCGCCTCGCCTCGCCTCGCCTCGCCTCGCCTCGCCTCGCCTCGCCTCGCCTCGCCTCGCCTCGCCTCGCCTCGCCTCGCCTCGCCTCGCCTCGCCTCGCCTCGCCTCGCCTCGCCTCGCCTCGCCTCGCCTCGCCTCGCCTCGCCTCGCCTCGCCTCGCCTCGCCTCGCCTCGCCTCGCCTCGCCTCGCCTCGCCTCGCCTCGCCTCGCCTCGCCTCGCCTCGCCTCGCCTCGCCTCGCCTCGCCTCGCCTCGCCTCGCCTCGCCTCGCCTCGCCTCGCCTCGCCTCGCCTCGCCTCGCCTCGCCTCGCCTCGCCTCGCCTCGCCTCGCCTCGCCTCGCCTCGCCTCGCCTCGCCTCGCCTCGCCTCGCCTCGCCTCGCCTCGCCTCGCCTCGCCTCGCCTCGCCTCGCCTCGCCTCGCCTCGCCTCGCCTCGCCTCGCCTCGCCTCGCCTCGCCTCGCCTCGCCTCGCCTCGCCTCGCCTCGCCTCGCCTCGCCTCGCCTCGCCTCGCCTCGCCTCGCCTCGCCTCGCCTCGCCTCGCCTCGCCTCGCCTCGCCTCGCCTCGCCTCGCCTCGCCTCGCCTCGCCTCGCCTCGCCTCGCCTCGCCTCGCCTCGCCTCGCCTCGCCTCGCCTCGCCTCGCCTCGCCTCGCCTCGCCTCGCCTCGCCTCGCCTCGCCTCGCCTCGCCTCGCCTCGCCTCGCCTCGCCTCGCCTCGCCTCGCCTCGCCTCGCCTCGCCTCGCCTCGCCTCGCCTCGCCTCGCCTCGCCTCGCCTCGCCTCGCCTCGCCTCGCCTCGCCTCGCCTCGCCTCGCCTCGCCTCGCCTCGCCTCGCCTCGCCTCGCCTCGCCTCGCCTCGCCTCGCCTCGCCTCGCCTCGCCTCGCCTCGCCTCGCCTCGCCTCGCCTCGCCTCGCCTCGCCTCGCCTCGCCTCGCCTCGCCTCGCCTCGCCTCGCCTCGCCTCGCCTCGCCTCGCCTCGCCTCGCCTCGCCTCGCCTCGCCTCGCCTCGCCTCGCCTCGCCTCGCCTCGCCTCGCCTCGCCTCGCCTCGCCTCGCCTCGCCTCGCCTCGCCTCGCCTCGCCTCGCCTCGCCTCGCCTCGCCTCGCCTCGCCTCGCCTCGCCTCGCCTCGCCTCGCCTCGCCTCGCCTCGCCTCGCCTCGCCTCGCCTCGCCTCGCCTCGCCTCGCCTCGCCTCGCCTCGCCTCGCCTCGCCTCGCCTCGCCTCGCCTCGCCTCGCCTCGCCTCGCCTCGCCTCGCCTCGCCTCGCCTCGCCTCGCCTCGCCTCGCCTCGCCTCGCCTCGCCTCGCCTCGCCTCGCCTCGCCTCGCCTCGCCTCGCCTCGCCTCGCCTCGCCTCGCCTCGCCTCGCCTCGCCTCGCCTCGCCTCGCCTCGCCTCGCCTCGCCTCGCCTCGCCTCGCCTCGCCTCGCCTCGCCTCGCCTCGCCTCGCCTCGCCTCGCCTCGCCTCGCCTCGCCTCGCCTCGCCTCGCCTCGCCTCGCCTCGCCTCGCCTCGCCTCGCCTCGCCTCGCCTCGCCTCGCCTCGCCTCGCCTCGCCTCGCCTCGCCTCGCCTCGCCTCGCCTCGCCTCGCCTCGCCTCGCCTCGCCTCGCCTCGCCTCGCCTCGCCTCGCCTCGCCTCGCCTCGCCTCGCCTCGCCTCGCCTCGCCTCGCCTCGCCTCGCCTCGCCTCGCCTCGCCTCGCCTCGCCTCGCCTCGCCTCGCCTCGCCTCGCCTCGCCTCGCCTCGCCTCGCCTCGCCTCGCCTCGCCTCGCCTCGCCTCGCCTCGCCTCGCCTCGCCTCGCCTCGCCTCGCCTCGCCTCGCCTCGCCTCGCCTCGCCTCGCCTCGCCTCGCCTCGCCTCGCCTCGCCTCGCCTCGCCTCGCCTCGCCTCGCCTCGCCTCGCCTCGCCTCGCCTCGCCTCGCCTCGCCTCGCCTCGCCTCGCCTCGCCTCGCCTCGCCTCGCCTCGCCTCGCCTCGCCTCGCCTCGCCTCGCCTCGCCTCGCCTCGCCTCGCCTCGCCTCGCCTCGCCTCGCCTCGCCTCGCCTCGCCTCGCCTCGCCTCGCCTCGCCTCGCCTCGCCTCGCCTCGCCTCGCCTCGCCTCGCCTCGCCTCGCCTCGCCTCGCCTCGCCTCGCCTCGCCTCGCCTCGCCTCGCCTCGCCTCGCCTCGCCTCGCCTCGCCTCGCCTCGCCTCGCCTCGCCTCGCCTCGCCTCGCCTCGCCTCGCCTCGCCTCGCCTCGCCTCGCCTCGCCTCGCCTCGCCTCGCCTCGCCTCGCCTCGCCTCGCCTCGCCTCGCCTCGCCTCGCCTCGCCTCGCCTCGCCTCGCCTCGCCTCGCCTCGCCTCGCCTCGCCTCGCCTCGCCTCGCCTCGCCTCGCCTCGCCTCGCCTCGCCTCGCCTCGCCTCGCCTCGCCTCGCCTCGCCTCGCCTCGCCTCGCCTCGCCTCGCCTCGCCTCGCCTCGCCTCGCCTCGCCTCGCCTCGCCTCGCCTCGCCTCGCCTCGCCTCGCCTCGCCTCGCCTCGCCTCGCCTCGCCTCGCCTCGCCTCGCCTCGCCTCGCCTCGCCTCGCCTCGCCTCGCCTCGCCTCGCCTCGCCTCGCCTCGCCTCGCCTCGCTCGCCTCGCCTCGCCTCGCCTCGCCTCGCCTCGCCTCGCCTCGCCTCGCCTCGCCTCGCCTCGCCTCGCCTCGCCTCGCCTCGCCTCGCCTCGCCTCGCCTCGCCTCGCCTCGCCTCGCCTCGCCTCGCCTCGCCTCGCCTCGCCTCGCCTCGCCTCGCCTCGCCTCGCCTCGCCTCGCCTCGCCTCGCCTCGCCTCGCCTCGCCTCGCCTCGCCTCGCCTCGCCTCGCCTCGCCTCGCCTCGCCTCGCCTCGCCTCGCCTCGCCTCGCCTCGCCTCGCCTCGCCTCGCCTCGCCTCGCCTCGCCTCGCCTCGCCTCGCCTCGCCTCGCCTCGCCTCGCCTCGCCTCGCCTCGCCTCGCCTCGCCTCGCCTCGCCTCGCCTCGCCTCGCCTCGCCTCGCCTCGCCTCGCCTCGCCTCGCCTCGCCTCGCCTCGCCTCGCCTCGCCTCGCCTCGCCTCGCCTCGCCTCGCCTCGCCTCGCCTCGCCTCGCCTCGCCTCGCCTCGCCTCGCCTCGCCTCGCCTCGCCTCGCCTCGCCTCGCCTCGCCTCGCCTCGCCTCGCCTCGCCTCGCCTCGCCTCGCCTCGCCTCGCCTCGCCTCGCCTCGCCTCGCCTCGCCTCGCCTCGCCTCGCCTCGCCTCGCCTCGCCTCGCCTCGCCTCGCCTCGCCTCGCCTCGCCTCGCCTCGCCTCGCCTCGCCTCGCCTCGCCTCGCCTCGCCTCGCCTCGCCTCGCCTCGCCTCGCCTCGCCTCGCCTCGCCTCGCCTCGCCTCGCCTCGCCTCGCCTCGCCTCGCCTCGCCTCGCCTCGCCTCGCCTCGCCTCGCCTCGCCTCGCCTCGCCTCGCCTCGCCTCGCCTCGCCTCGCCTCGCCTCGCCTCGCCTCGCCTCGCCTCGCCTCGCCTCGCCTCGCCTCGCCTCGCCTCGCCTCGCCTCGCCTCGCCTCGCCTCGCCTCGCCTCGCCTCGCCTCGCCTCGCCTCGCCTCGCCTCGCCTCGCCTCGCCTCGCCTCGCCTCGCCTCGCCTCGCCTCGCCTCGCCTCGCCTCGCCTCGCCTCGCCTCGCCTCGCCTCGCCTCGCCTCGCCTCGCCTCGCCTCGCCTCGCCTCGCCTCGCCTCGCCTCGCCTCGCCTCGCCTCGCCTCGCCTCGCCTCGCCTCGCCTCGCCTCGCCTCGCCTCGCCTCGCCTCGCCTCGCCTCGCCTCGCCTCGCCTCGCCTCGCCTCGCCTCGCCTCGCCTCGCCTCGCCTCGCCTCGCCTCGCCTCGCCTCGCCTCGCCTCGCCTCGCCTCGCCTCGCCTCGCCTCGCCTCGCCTCGCCTCGCCTCGCCTCGCCTCGCCTCGCCTCGCCTCGCCTCGCCTCGCCTCGCCTCGCCTCGCCTCGCCTCGCCTCGCCTCGCCTCGCCTCGCCTCGCCTCGCCTCGCCTCGCCTCGCCTCGCCTCGCCTCGCCTCGCCTCGCCTCGCCTCGCCTCGCCTCGCCTCGCCTCGCCTCGCCTCGCCTCGCCTCGCCTCGCCTCGCCTCGCCTCGCCTCGCCTCGCCTCGCCTCGCCTCGCCTCGCCTCGCCTCGCCTCGCCTCGCCTCGCCTCGCCTCGCCTCGCCTCGCCTCGCCTCGCCTCGCCTCGCCTCGCCTCGCCTCGCCTCGCCTCGCCTCGCCTCGCCTCGCCTCGCCTCGCCTCGCCTCGCCTCGCCTCGCCTCGCCTCGCCTCGCCTCGCCTCGCCTCGCCTCGCCTCGCCTCGCCTCGCCTCGCCTCGCCTCGCCTCGCCTCGCCTCGCCTCGCCTCGCCTCGCCTCGCCTCGCCTCGCCTCGCCTCGCCTCGCCTCGCCTCGCCTCGCCTCGCCTCGCCTCGCCTCGCCTCGCCTCGCCTCGCCTCGCCTCGCCTCGCCTCGCCTCGCCTCGCCTCGCCTCGCCTCGCCTCGCCTCGCCTCGCCTCGCCTCGCCTCGCCTCGCCTCGCCTCGCCTCGCCTCGCCTCGCCTCGCCTCGCCTCGCCTCGCCTCGCCTCGCCTCGCCTCGCCTCGCCTCGCCTCGCCTCGCCTCGCCTCGCCTCGCCTCGCCTCGCCTCGCCTCGCCTCGCCTCGCCTCGCCTCGCCTCGCCTCGCCTCGCCTCGCCTCGCCTCGCCTCGCCTCGCCTCGCCTCGCCTCGCCTCGCCTCGCCTCGCCTCGCCTCGCCTCGCCTCGCCTCGCCTCGCCTCGCCTCGCCTCGCCTCGCCTCGCCTCGCCTCGCCTCGCCTCGCCTCGCCTCGCCTCGCCTCGCCTCGCCTCGCCTCGCCTCGCCTCGCCTCGCCTCGCCTCGCCTCGCCTCGCCTCGCCTCGCCTCGCCTCGCCTCGCCTCGCCTCGCCTCGCCTCGCCTCGCCTCGCCTCGCCTCGCCTCGCCTCGCCTCGCCTCGCCTCGCCTCGCCTCGCCTCGCCTCGCCTCGCCTCGCCTCGCCTCGCCTCGCCTCGCCTCGCCTCGCCTCGCCTCGCCTCGCCTCGCCTCGCCTCGCCTCGCCTCGCCTCGCCTCGCCTCGCCTCGCCTCGCCTCGCCTCGCCTCGCCTCGCCTCGCCTCGCCTCGCCTCGCCTCGCCTCGCCTCGCCTCGCCTCGCCTCGCCTCGCCTCGCCTCGCCTCGCCTCGCCTCGCCTCGCCTCGCCTCGCCTCGCCTCGCCTCGCCTCGCCTCGCCTCGCCTCGCCTCGCCTCGCCTCGCCTCGCCTCGCCTCGCCTCGCCTCGCCTCGCCTCGCCTCGCCTCGCCTCGCCTCGCCTCGCCTCGCCTCGCCTCGCCTCGCCTCGCCTCGCCTCGCCTCGCCTCGCCTCGCCTCGCCTCGCCTCGCCTCGCCTCGCCTCGCCTCGCCTCGCCTCGCCTCGCCTCGCCTCGCCTCGCCTCGCCTCGCCTCGCCTCGCCTCGCCTCGCCTCGCCTCGCCTCGCCTCGCCTCGCCTCGCCTCGCCTCGCCTCGCCTCGCCTCGCCTCGCCTCGCCTCGCCTCGCCTCGCCTCGCCTCGCCTCGCCTCGCCTCGCCTCGCCTCGCCTCGCCTCGCCTCGCCTCGCCTCGCCTCGCCTCGCCTCGCCTCGCCTCGCCTCGCCTCGCCTCGCCTCGCCTCGCCTCGCCTCGCCTCGCCTCGCCTCGCCTCGCCTCGCCTCGCCTCGCCTCGCCTCGCCTCGCCTCGCCTCGCCTCGCCTCGCCTCGCCTCGCCTCGCCTCGCCTCGCCTCGCCTCGCCTCGCCTCGCCTCGCCTCGCCTCGCCTCGCCTCGCCTCGCCTCGCCTCGCCTCGCCTCGCCTCGCCTCGCCTCGCCTCGCCTCGCCTCGCCTCGCCTCGCCTCGCCTCGCCTCGCCTCGCCTCGCCTCGCCTCGCCTCGCCTCGCCTCGCCTCGCCTCGCCTCGCCTCGCCTCGCCTCGCCTCGCCTCGCCTCGCCTCGCCTCGCTCGCCTCGCCTCGCCTCGCCTCGCCTCGCCTCGCCTCGCCTCGCCTCGCCTCGCCTCGCCTCGCCTCGCCTCGCCTCGCCTCGCCTCGCCTCGCCTCGCCTCGCCTCGCCTCGCCTCGCCTCGCCTCGCCTCGCCTCGCCTCGCCTCGCCTCGCCTCGCCTCGCCTCGCCTCGCCTCGCCTCGCCTCGCCTCGCCTCGCCTCGCCTCGCCTCGCCTCGCCTCGCCTCGCCTCGCCTCGCCTCGCCTCGCCTCGCCTCGCCTCGCCTCGCCTCGCCTCGCCTCGCCTCGCCTCGCCTCGCCTCGCCTCGCCTCGCCTCGCCTCGCCTCGGCCTCGCCTCGCCTCGCCTCGCCTCGCCTCGCCTCGCCTCGCCTCGCCTCGCCTCGCCTCGCCTCGCCTCGCCTCGCCTCGCCTCGCCTCGCCTCGCCTCGCCTCGCCTCGCCTCGCCTCGCCTCGCCTCGCCTCGCCTCGCCTCGCCTCGCCTCGCCTCGCCTCGCCTCGCCTCGCCTCGCCTCGCCTCGCCTCGCCTCGCCTCGCCTCGCCTCGCCTCGCCTCGCCTCGCCTCGCCTCGCCTCGCCTCGCCTCGCCTCGCCTCGCCTCGCCTCGCCTCGCCTCGCCTCGCCTCGCCTCGCCTCGCCTCGCCTCGCCTCGCCTCGCCTCGCCCCGCCTCGCCTCGCCTCGCCTCGCCTCGCCTCGCCTCGCCTCGCCTCGCCTCGCCTCGCCTCGCCTCGCCTCGCCTCGCCTCGCCTCGCCTCGCCTCGCCTCGCCTCGCCTCGCCTCGCCTCGCCTCGCCTCGCCTCGCCTCGGCCTCGCCTCGCCTCGCCTCGCCTCGCCTCGCCTCGCCTCGCCTCGCCTCGCCTCGCCTCGCCTCGCCTCGCCTCGCCTCGCCTCGCCTCGCCTCGCCTCGCCCCGCCTCGCCTCGCCTCGCCTCGCCTCGCCTCGCCTCGCCTCGCCGCGCCTCGCCTCGCCTCGCCTCGCCTCGCCTCGCCTCGCCTCGCCTCGCCTCGCCTCGCCTCGCCTCGCCTCGCCTCGCCTCGCCTCGCCTCGCCTCGCTCGCCTCGCCTCGCCTCGCCTCGCCTCGCCTCGCCTCGCCTCGCCTCGCCTCGCCTCGCCTCGCCTCGCCTCGCCTCGCCTCGCCTCGCCTCGCCTCGCCTCGCCTCGCCTCGCCTCGCCTCGCCTCGCCTCGCCTCGCCTCGCCTCGCCTCGCCTCGCCTCGCCTCGCCTCGCCTCGCCTCGCCTCGCCTCGCCTCGCCTCGCCTCGCCTCGCCTCGCCTCGCCTCGCCTCGCCGTCGCCTCGCCTCGCCTCGCCTCGCCTCGCTCGCCTCGCCTCGCCTCGCCGTCGCCTCGCCTCGCCTCGCCTCGCCTCGCCTCGCCTCGCCTCGCCTCGGCCTCGCCTCGCCTCGCCTCGCCTCGCCTCGCCTCGCCTCGCCTCGCCTCGCCTCGCCTCGCCTCGCCTCGCCTCGCCTCGCCTCGCCTCGCCTCGCCTCGCCTCGCCTCGCCTCGCCTCGCCTCGCCTCGCCTCGCCTCGCCTCGCCTCAGCCTCGCCTCGCCTCGCCTCGCCTCGCCTCGCCTCGCCTCGCCTCGCCTCGCCTCGCCTCGCCTCCGCCTCGCCTCGCCTCGCCTCGCCTCGCCTCGCCTCGCCTCGCCTCGCCTCGCCTCGCCTTCGCCTCGCCTTCGCCTCGCTCGCCTCGCTCGCCTCGCCTCGCCTCGCCTCGCCGTCGCCTCGCCTCGCCTCGCCTCGCCTACGCCTCGCCTCGCCTCGCTCGCCTCGCCTCGCCTCGCCTCGCCTCGCCTCGCCTCCCTCGCCTCGCCTCGCCTCGCCTCGCCTCGCCTCGCCTCTCCTCGCCTCGCCTCGCCTCGCCTCGCCTCGCCTCTGCTCGCCTCGCCTCGCCTCGCCTCGCCTCGCCTCGCCTCGCCTCGCCTCGCCTGCGCCTCGCCTCGCCTCGCCTCGCCTCGCCTCGCCTCGCCTCGCCTCGCCTCGCCTCGCCTCGCCTCGCCTCGCCTCGCCTCGCCTCGCCTCGCCTCGCCTCGCCTCGCCTCGCCTCGCCTCGCCTCGCCTCGCCTCGCCTCGCCTCGCCTCGCCTCGCCTCGCCTCGCCTCGCCTCGCCTCGCCTCGCCTCGCCTCGCCTCGCCTCGCCTCGCCTCGCCTCGCCTCGCCTCGCCTCGCCTCGCCTCGCCTCGCCTCGCCTCGCCTCGCCTCGCCTCGCCTCGCCTCGCCTCGCCTCGCCTCGCCTCGCCTCGCCTCGCCTCGCCTCGCCTCGCCTCGCCTCGCCTCGCCTCGCCTCGCCTCGCCTCGCCTCGCCTCGCCTCGCCTCGCCTCGCCTCGCCTCGCCTCGCCTCGCCTCGCCTCGCCTCGCCTCGCCTCGCCTCGCCTCGCCTCGCCTCGCCTCGCCTCGCCTCGCCTCGCCTCGCCTCGCCTCGCCTCGCCTCGCCTCGCCTCGCCTCGCCTCGCCTCGCCTCGCCTCGCCTCGCCTCGCCTCGCCTCGCCTCGCCTCGCCTCGCCTCGCCTCGCCTCGCCTCGCCTCGCCTCGCCTCGCCTCGCCTCGCCTCGCCTCGCCTCGCCTCGCCTCGCCTCGCCTCGCCTCGCCTCGCCTCGCCTCGCCTCGCCTCGCCTCGCCTCGCCTCGCCTCGCCTCGCCTCGCCTCGCCTCGCCTCGCCTCGCCTCGCCTCGCCTCGCCTCGCCTCGCCTCGCCTCGCCTCGCCTCGCCTCGCCTCGCCTCGCCTCGCCTCGCCTCGCCTCGCCTCGCCTCGCCTCGCCTCGCCTCGCCTCGCCTCGCCTCGCCTCGCCTCGCCTCGCCTCGCCTCGCCTCGCCTCGCCTCGCCTCGCCTCGCCTCGCCTCGCCTCGCCTCGCCTCGCCTCGCCTCGCCTCGCCTCGCCTCGCCTCGCCTCGCCTCGCCTCGCCTCGCCTCGCCTCGCCTCGCCTCGCCTCGCCTCGCCTCGCCTCGCCTCGCCTCGCCTCGCCTCGCCTCGCCTCGCCTCGCCTCGCCTCGCCTCGCCTCGCCTCGCCTCGCCTCGCCTCGCCTCGCCTCGCCTCGCCTCGCCTCGCCTCGCCTCGCCTCGCCTCGCCTCGCCTCGCCTCGCCTCGCCTCGCCTCGCCTCGCCTCGCCTCGCCTCGCCTCGCCTCGCCTCGCCTCGCCTCGCCTCGCCTCGCCTCGCCTCGCCTCGCCTCGCCTCGCCTCGCCTCGCCTCGCCTCGCCTCGCCTCGCCTCGCCTCGCCTCGCCTCGCCTCGCCTCGCCTCGCCTCGCCTCGCCTCGCCTCGCCTCGCCTCGCCTCGCCTCGCCTCGCCTCGCCTCGCCTCGCCTCGCCTCGCCTCGCCTCGCCTCGCCTCGCCTCGCCTCGCCTCGCCTCGCCTCGCCTCGCCTCGCCTCGCCTCGCCTCGCCTCGCCTCGCCTCGCCTCGCCTCGCCTCGCCTCGCCTCGCCTCGCCTCGCCTCGCCTCGCCTCGCCTCGCCTCGCCTCGCCTCGCCTCGCCTCGCCTCGCCTCGCCTCGCCTCGCCTCGCCTCGCCTCGCCTCGCCTCGCCTCGCCTCGCCTCGCCTCGCCTCGCCTCGCCTCGCCTCGCCTCGCCTCGCCTCGCCTCGCCTCGCCTCGCCTCGCCTCGCCTCGCCTCGCCTCGCCTCGCCTCGCCTCGCCTCGCCTCGCCTCGCCTCGCCTCGCCTCGCCTCGCCTCGCCTCGCCTCGCCTCGCCTCGCCTCGCCTCGCCTCGCCTCGCCTCGCCTCGCCTCGCCTCGCCTCGCCTCGCCTCGCCTCGCCTCGCCTCGCCTCGCCTCGCCTCGCCTCGCCTCGCCTCGCCTCGCCTCGCCTCGCCTCGCCTCGCCTCGCCTCGCCTCGCCTCGCCTCGCCTCGCCTCGCCTCGCCTCGCCTCGCCTCGCCTCGCCTCGCCTCGCCTCGCCTCGCCTCGCCTCGCCTCGCCTCGCCTCGCCTCGCCTCGCCTCGCCTCGCCTCGCCTCGCCTCGCCTCGCCTCGCCTCGCCTCGCCTCGCCTCGCCTCGCCTCGCCTCGCCTCGCCTCGCCTCGCCTCGCCTCGCCTCGCCTCGCCTCGCCTCGCCTCGCCTCGCCTCGCCTCGCCTCGCCTCGCCTCGCCTCGCCTCGCCTCGCCTCGCCTCGCCTCGCCTCGCCTCGCCTCGCCTCGCCTCGCCTCGCCTCGCCTCGCCTCGCCTCGCCTCGCCTCGCCTCGCCTCGCCTCGCCTCGCCTCGCCTCGCCTCGCCTCGCCTCGCCTCGCCTCGCCTCGCCTCGCCTCGCCTCGCCTCGCCTCGCCTCGCCTCGCCTCGCCTCGCCTCGCCTCGCCTCGCCTCGCCTCGCCTCGCCTCGCCTCGCCTCGCCTCGCCTCGCCTCGCCTCGCCTCGCCTCGCCTCGCCTCGCCTCGCCTCGCCTCGCCTCGCCTCGCCTCGCCTCGCCTCGCCTCGCCTCGCCTCGCCTCGCCTCGCCTCGCCTCGCCTCGCCTCGCCTCGCCTCGCCTCGCCTCGCCTCGCCTCGCCTCGCCTCGCCTCGCCTCGCCTCGCCTCGCCTCGCCTCGCCTCGCCTCGCCTCGCCTCGCCTCGCCTCGCCTCGCCTCGCCTCGCCTCGCCTCGCCTCGCCTCGCCTCGCCTCGCCTCGCCTCGCCTCGCCTCGCCTCGCCTCGCCTCGCCTCGCCTCGCCTCGCCTCGCCTCGCCTCGCCTCGCCTCGCCTCGCCTCGCCTCGCCTCGCCTCGCCTCGCCTCGCCTCGCCTCGCCTCGCCTCGCCTCGCCTCGCCTCGCCTCGCCTCGCCTCGCCTCGCCTCGCCTCGCCTCGCCTCGCCTCGCCTCGCCTCGCCTCGCCTCGCCTCGCCTCGCCTCGCCTCGCCTCGCCTCGCCTCGCCTCGCCTCGCCTCGCCTCGCCTCGCCTCGCCTCGCCTCGCCTCGCCTCGCCTCGCCTCGCCTCGCCTCGCCTCGCCTCGCCTCGCCTCGCCTCGCCTCGCCTCGCCTCGCCTCGCCTCGCCTCGCCTCGCCTCGCCTCGCCTCGCCTCGCCTCGCCTCGCCTCGCCTCGCCTCGCCTCGCCTCGCCTCGCCTCGCCTCGCCTCGCCTCGCCTCGCCTCGCCTCGCCTCGCCTCGCCTCGCCTCGCCTCGCCTCGCCTCGCCTCGCCTCGCCTCGCCTCGCCTCGCCTCGCCTCGCCTCGCCTCGCCTCGCCTCGCCTCGCCTCGCCTCGCCTCGCCTCGCCTCGCCTCGCCTCGCCTCGCCTCGCCTCGCCTCGCCTCGCCTCGCCTCGCCTCGCCTCGCCTCGCCTCGCCTCGCCTCGCCTCGCCTCGCCTCGCCTCGCCTCGCCTCGCCTCGCCTCGCCTCGCCTCGCCTCGCCTCGCCTCGCCTCGCCTCGCCTCGCCTCGCCTCGCCTCGCCTCGCCTCGCCTCGCCTCGCCTCGCCTCGCCTCGCCTCGCCTCGCCTCGCCTCGCCTCGCCTCGCCTCGCCTCGCCTCGCCTCGCCTCGCCTCGCCTCGCCTCGCCTCGCCTCGCCTCGCCTCGCCTCGCCTCGCCTCGCCTCGCCTCGCCTCGCCTCGCCTCGCCTCGCCTCGCCTCGCCTCGCCTCGCCTCGCCTCGCCTCGCCTCGCCTCGCCTCGCCTCGCCTCGCCTCGCCTCGCCTCGCCTCGCCTCGCCTCGCCTCGCCTCGCCTCGCCTCGCCTCGCCTCGCCTCGCCTCGCCTCGCCTCGCCTCGCCTCGCCTCGCCTCGCCTCGCCTCGCCTCGCCTCGCCTCGCCTCGCCTCGCCTCGCCTCGCCTCGCCTCGCCTCGCCTCGCCTCGCCTCGCCTCGCCTCGCCTCGCCTCGCCTCGCCTCGCCTCGCCTCGCCTCGCCTCGCCTCGCCTCGCCTCGCCTCGCCTCGCCTCGCCTCGCCTCGCCTCGCCTCGCCTCGCCTCGCCTCGCCTCGCCTCGCCTCGCCTCGCCTCGCCTCGCCTCGCCTCGCCTCGCCTCGCCTCGCCTCGCCTCGCCTCGCCTCGCCTCGCCTCGCCTCGCCTCGCCTCGCCTCGCCTCGCCTCGCCTCGCCTCGCCTCGCCTCGCCTCGCCTCGCCTCGCCTCGCCTCGCCTCGCCTCGCCTCGCCTCGCCTCGCCTCGCCTCGCCTCGCCTCGCCTCGCCTCGCCTCGCCTCGCCTCGCCTCGCCTCGCCTCGCCTCGCCTCGCCTCGCCTCGCCTCGCCTCGCCTCGCCTCGCCTCGCCTCGCCTCGCCTCGCCTCGCCTCGCCTCGCCTCGCCTCGCCTCGCCTCGCCTCGCCTCGCCTCGCCTCGCCTCGCCTCGCCTCGCCTCGCCTCGCCTCGCCTCGCCTCGCCTCGCCTCGCCTCGCCTCGCCTCGCCTCGCCTCGCCTCGCCTCGCCTCGCCTCGCCTCGCCTCGCCTCGCCTCGCCTCGCCTCGCCTCGCCTCGCCTCGCCTCGCCTCGCCTCGCCTCGCCTCGCCTCGCCTCGCCTCGCCTCGCCTCGCCTCGCCTCGCCTCGCCTCGCCTCGCCTCGCCTCGCCTCGCCTCGCCTCGCCTCGCCTCGCCTCGCCTCGCCTCGCCTCGCCTCGCCTCGCCTCGCCTCGCCTCGCCTCGCCTCGCCTCGCCTCGCCTCGCCTCGCCTCGCCTCGCCTCGCCTCGCCTCGCCTCGCCTCGCCTCGCCTCGCCTCGCCTCGCCTCGCCTCGCCTCGCCTCGCCTCGCCTCGCCTCGCCTCGCCTCGCCTCGCCTCGCCTCGCCTCGCCTCGCCTCGCTCGCCTCGCCTCGCCTCGCCTCGCCTCGCCTCGCCTCGCCTCGCCTCGCCTCGCCTCGCCTCGCCTCGCCTCGCCTCGCCTCGCCTCGCCTCGCCTCGCCTCGCCTCGCCTCGCCTCGCCTCGCCTCGCCTCGCCTCGCCTCGCCTCGCCTCGCCTCGCCTCGCCTCGCCTCGCCTCGCCTCGCCTCGCCTCGCCTCGCCTCGCCTCGCCTCGCCTCGCCTCGCCTCGCCTCGCCTCGCCTCGCCTCGCCTCGCCTCGCCTCGCCTCGCCTCGCCTCGCCTCGCCTCGCCTCGCCTCGCCTCGCCTCGCCTCGCCTCGCCTCGCCTCGCCTCGCCTCGCCTCGCCTCGCCTCGCCTCGCCTCGCCTCGCCTCGCCTCGCCTCGCCTCGCCTCGCCTCGCCTCGCCTCGCCTCGCCTCGCCTCGCCTCGCCTCGCCTCGCCTCGCCTCGCCTCGCCTCGCCTCGCCTCGCCTCGCCTCGCCTCGCCTCGCCTCGCCTCGCCTCGCCTCGCCTCGCCTCGCCTCGCCTCGCCTCGCCTCGCCTCGCCTCGCCTCGCCTCGCCTCGCCTCGCCTCGCCTCGCCTCGCCTCGCCTCGCCTCGCCTCGCCTCGCCTCGCCTCGCCTCGCCTCGCCTCGCCTCGCCTCGCCTCGCCTCGCCTCGCCTCGCCTCGCCTCGCCTCGCCTCGCCTCGCCTCGCCTCGCCTCGCCTCGCCTCGCCTCGCCT
Source organism: Falco naumanni (assembly GCF_017639655.2). Taxonomy (NCBI): domain Eukaryota; kingdom Metazoa; phylum Chordata; class Aves; order Falconiformes; family Falconidae; genus Falco; species Falco naumanni. Next base: position 45,081 of record NW_024427406.1, read on the forward strand.
CGCCTCGCCTCGCCTCGCCTCGCCTCGC
>NW_024427407.1:0-44607 GCF_017639655.2 Falco naumanni
CCCACCGTGGCCGAGATGCACAGGCTGTGCTTGCCCTCCTGCCAGCTGAGCACACCCGGTTCTGTAGTTACCGTCATCTTCACCAAATCCAAATGGCTCTAACACACCACATCAAACTCTCTGTCGTGCCACAGGTGACTGAAGAGCTCCACATCAGCTCCCTAATTAATCGTGGTTCATATGCCTTGATTTTTCCTGTGATCTCATGCCTCATTTCCCCCCATTTGTGATGAAACCTCGGTGTTTTCTCAAGCTGGCGGTTATCAGTCACAGCTCCAGAGGCTGCCGCAGCACAGCGAAGATGCCTGTGGTTGGACCGAGAAGGGCTGAGGCACCTCAGGGCAGTGGCTCAGGCCGTCCTGTGTAGGGCAGAAGACCCAGATCCTCTTCTGACATCCCCTGCCACCCTGAGCACTGCTGCCACACTAAATACAGTGATCCCCAGCCAGTTCTTCCAGATCTACTGTTGGGAGAGGGGTCTGCCGGAGTCAAGAAATTACTCAATACGAGTTATGCATCTTGCTCATCTTTATTGGCTTCTAATACTTCTTATATAGCCTCAATACACAAGCATGTTCCCAAAGCAAACATATAATTGGTTATTAGCCCCTAAGCACGCGCTGCTCACACCACTAATTATCATGATTAGAACAAGCATTCTATCCATGCAGCTACTTGCGTTAGCCATGTTTTAGCCTTGCGGTTTGCTACTCCCTTTATTCCCATCCCGCTCCCTATCTCCCTTGGCCTTGCACCTGTCTTCCCTGACAGCTGCAGCTTGTTACAGCCACGGCCTGTTAGTACAACAAAGTTACTTGGTCTCAGGATTCAGGAATAGATCAAGGCCACTTTCTTGTTAACTTCAGCACAACAACTTCAGCCCAATTCTAATTCCAGGCCTGGATTGTGCAGATCTTTAGGGATTCTATGGCCACGCTTCTGCAGCCATTCTTCTACAATCTACCCAAGAAATTCTTCTGTTATTATTTTTTATGCTTACGTTGCCCTAAGGAGATCTTGTCTATCGTGCAAGTGTTGGTGCTGGCTTAGAGGAAGGGGAAGATCTGAGGCCAGCTCGTCACGCTTACTGACCAACCCAAAACACACATCCCAGTAGCTCTCCAGTGCTCAGTACCAAACCCCCCTGCAGCAGCCCCCCGCGTGCGGGCAGCCTAAGCAGCAGCTGCTGGCCAGCCTTCGGGACTGGGGGGCTGGCGGGACCCTGCCAGGGAGGAGACGGCTCCGGCAGGGCTTGCTTCTCCACGCTGCAGGCTGGAATCACCACCTCTGACGTGTTCGACAAACACACAGATGTGGTGCTTCGGGACACGGTTTAGCGGTGGGCTTGGCAATCCGGGGTTAAGTTGGACTTGGTCATCTTCAAGGTCTTTTCCAGCCTCAATCGTTCTATGATTCTACGAGGCTGATGGCATTTGCCCCACGCCTAGCAAGCAGCAATGGGGAGGAAACGGTGCTGGGGACCCCCTGCTGTCAGGGCCAGGCAGCAAAGCTCAGGGGCAGGGGAACAAGACAGCCAGAGCCCTCCCTGACCCAGGGCAAGGCAAGCTCTGCTCCACATCATCTCCAGCTCCCAGCGTGCTGCACTGAAGAAGCCTATTTAGCTGCTCTCTCCTGCCATACAGGAATAACCTGAATCTGGCACAGAGCAAGTTTTGCTGCCCAGGGCTCAGGAGGGGAGACATGACTTCACCCACTTCCTACGGGGACAGGAACTGAGCCAGCGCAGGAAAACTCACTCTGATTAACAACCACGGAGCCAGAATCAGACCCTGCTCGCACTTTCTACCTGCCCTTGAAGCAAGTAATTGAGGGGCCAAGGCTGAACTCCCCCAACTGTGCCCTGGGCGTGCAGAACCACAAAGGATGCTCTGAGCCTGGGTCTGCCATCCACAGCAAACAAGCCAAGATTTGCTTTAGCACAGCTCCTGCTCAGCAGCTGTCAGCCCTCCTGCAAGTTGTGTGGGAAGTTGAGGGAAAACAGGGTATTCATCTGCCAAACACCTAGATGGTTCCTCAGCAGGCTTTTAGCACAAGGCTGGAGGCTTCCAGCAGGACTAAAACCACCGAGAACTACTCCTGAGCCACACACGTTACCTGTCTTCTGGGGAAACCACTTTTTGGGGCTCTGAACCAAGGGGAGACAGAAGAGTAATGGAATAGACAGTCCTGCTTGAGGGCTGCCTCCTCTTGGGTATGCTGTCTTCTAAAATACTCCTATGGGTACGGGCTCTGATCTCCCCCCTCAAAGAGGGTGAGATCCTGCCCCCAGGCTTTTGCTTCTGCATTAGACTCACAGAGCTACTGAAAGAGAGCCATCTGCATCGTTACTTTTATTACTGACAGCAATAAAAGCATCTCAATATATAGTGTCTGTCAGCCATGCACGAGCTCAGTGGTGCTTTGCTAATTACTGAAGTTTTCTGTGCTGACAAAGAGATGCCAAGGAATGCAGCAACCGATGGGGAAAAACTGCACAGAGGAATTTCAATACCGCACCACAGATCCCCTGGGCTAGAAGTGTGTTGTAGCACCTTGCCACAAGGGCCAGCGGGCACTGCAGGCACCCACATACAGGCACAGGATCTGGTCCTACACCTTGAAGACCACCCATCATACTATACTAGGTACTCTTTGGAGACAGGAGTCTAATGTGAGTCAGCATTTAGGGAGCTCTGAGTAGAGAAGCAATTCTCCTTTCACAACTCCAAGCATCTCTCCGGCACTTTCTGTCTCTGGCAGCCTTCTTCACCTGCATGGAGCACCTGCCGTAGACGTTATTGTTTCTGGATGGCATTGGACTGGTGGATTTGCTTTGCACCTCTGGCACACCTCTGGGAACCCGTCATGCATCTCCTCAGCCACGTGTCCCTGAGCAAAGCTCACCTTCCCACGCCAAGCTGGTGCTACGCTGCCAGGTTGCAATAAATGTTGTTACTGCAGCAAACTGGGTTTGGTGTACAATCAGCAGCACTCAGGGCAAGCAGCTTGGGCATCATCTCACTTGAGCAGGACTTGACAGCTGAAAGAATATCGAAACTTTATGAATACTGACTTGGTTGAGACTAGGACTTACCTCCATAAACTTATTTTCCCACATCCACACGGTCCACACAGGGTGGGCTGAACGTCATCTGGGAAAGGCCAAGTGACCGACAGGACTTTCAGTGGTATTGAAACCTTTTCCAAACCTGTACGAGTGCTTCGCATGCAGGTTTCAGAAACCCTTTCAAGTACCATAATCTGATGTTAAGGTGCTGGGCAGGGATATGCTGGAGCCCAGAACATCCCAAGTCACCCTCATTTCAGTACGAGCTGGGATTTTTCACACCCAGACACATGTACACAGGTGAAAAGAAGGAGTTTAGGCATGTAAAGCACTGAAGGACAAGTTTTCATTGTAAATCATTACGCTCGGAGCAGCAAACATTTTCTCCACACTCATCCATAAATTTGTAGCAACAGAACCACCACCACACACACAGTCTATCCAGGGGACAGTACCTGTGCTCCTAAGCAGCCCAAAGGACACAATTTAAATCAACCAAATCATACGCTAAGGGAAAAATTGTGACTTGTTCACATGGAAGAGCTCCATGCTTGCTTAAGCAATGCTAGGGACAGATCTGACCCAGCTTCAGCAGAAATTTAAGCAATGTTCACCTGATCCTGCTTAAGTCACCCTAAGAAGGGTGTGATCCATTGAGAACTACTGCTGCCTGCGAGCAAGTCAGTACCGATACACAGCAAAGCGAGGGAAACGCCTCCCAACACCTTAAACTGCTGTTTTGCTCTTAGCACTTCTGTTTCTTAATAAACACTCTGTTGGTGGCTCCGAAAGAGCAACCCAGCTGCTTTCTGTACGTGAGACACAGGGAGCCTGCCGCGGTGCCGGACACATTAGCCAGGGCTCGCCGCGCGAGGTCAGGGAACGCTGTCTGGTGCTTTGCACTACTCCTGCAATAAGCTCTGCACCACACCTCGAAAGACTGATTGATTAAACGTTTCTGCTTCACTTTAGCAATTAATCTCAGCAGCCTTTCACTTACCTGTGTGCTTCAAAGCTAGAGAGATAATCCCTTCATTATCCCCTTGCTCTCCTTCGCAATTCGTAGTTTATTTCAAAATAACTGCCACATTGTACTGGCAGGCAGGAATGAAATCCTGGGTTCTTCTCCCAGGGAGCTGCACATGTTCCTGGGAAATCACCCATCTCAGAGCCAGCAGAGAGTTTATCTCCGTGGCCTACCCACACAAATCACTTTTGCAAAGATTGACTATGGAGGAACCAGCTGTTTCAGTAAGAACAAGACTCTCAGGTTTTTCAAAGCAAGCCACAAAGATCCTGGCCCTAATTATTTACTCACTCTGTTCCGTCACAAAGTATAAACCCTACGGCCCTAGTCTCCACTGTTACTACTCATCTGCCCCAGAGAAATTCTAGCCCTCTCAATTTCATCCTATATATTCTGTATAGGCATACAAATAAGGCACTTTTTTGTGCTTCCCTAGCTGATATTTCATTTATTCTTCCTAGAAACTGTTACCCAAAACAATAAGCTCCTCTGAGTGAGCATCAACCATTCTCCGTGAATATGTCAATAACTGGAAAACATTAGACAAAGCTGAAATAAGTCGTAAGGCTACATAAGCGTTTGGAAGATACAGGAGCATTTGTAACTTCCACAAACCCAAGACAACTAAAATGCTCTTTGCCGGGCTAAAGCAGCACACAGTATCACCTCGGTTAGGACACCACACTTCCAAGGACCAACGCTGAGGAACAGGGACAAACCAAACCTCCCTCTCAGGCGAGAGGAAACACACGCCAAGTGCATTCATGCAACTGAGAAAGCATCTCGTTCGGCACCACAACATACCCCTGCTGAGCCAAGGCCGACAGAAGCATTTTAACATGACGCCTTTTCCTAAAGATATTCCCCACTTACTCTTGAGTGAAGCTTAAAGCTGATGGTGTTTCTGTGGCCTGATCTTGGCTTCTCCTAGCCTAATATAAATTTTACACCTATCTCAGGAGGCAGCGAGCTCTTCCTCCCATATCCCAAGAGCCCTCAAGTCCTGGCTGCATTAGTCCTGATGTCGTGAGCTGTGGGATGCAGGTGGGTAGAGGGCAAAAAGAAAGAACAAGGGTCTGCGGCAAAACAACGTAGAAGCAGTGCAGGGGACAGATGTGTAAGAGACAGTGGCATTGCAGCGAGTCTGACAGAGGCACGCATTCCCACGTTGCGCTTCAAACATAGCACCGCCAAGGAATGAAGCTTCACACGTGCATATGCACACCGTAACGGAGAATCAAGGTTCCTCCCGCCTCCGACTCAGCAACTCCCAGCAAAACCGGATTCCAAAAAACCTCATTCCTGCTTGAGGGGATGCACTTTACAAGCCCCCCTAAACACCAACTATTTGTCCCCTTTTCTTTGAGGCAAAGCTGGGACAGGGGAGGTACACCTGGAGAGGGAGTTAAGGTGACCAGGACAACAGGGAATGATGGTAGATGACAGTCATGGGGGGGCTAGGTGGAGAGCACCGAGCCGACACCAGCATCCCCCAGGGAGAGACGGCACACAGCCACACAGAACAAGGGCACACTCAGCCTTTGCCCCTTACCTGCTCACTTAAGCACCAAAACATACTGAGGTTCTGAAATACGAGGTTTTAGAAGTAGTCTGCAAAGCAAGCTTAACATTTTTCTGCTTTGAAAGGTCTCTGTTTTGAAGGACGCAGAGACTGGGCACCATGCAGTGCCCAGACCTTACCTGTGTCGTAGTGTACTGTCAGGGACCCGGAAAAATCACCCGTCTCCTGTGGGTGGAAGTCCACTGTTACTTGCACGGCATCGCCAATCCCAAGAGTCCCAGCAGAGCGATCAACAGAGAAAGGGCTGCAATACAGACAGGCACATCAGGATTATTGTGGGATATTTGGGGACTACGCTCCTTCTGCCGTCTAGCTCACTCCAGCTCACCTCTATTAGCAAGGGGCCAAGAAACCACAGTCAGCAGCAGAAAAAGAGAACATACAGGGCCAGGAACTGAGCCACCAACCCAACTCCTGAAGAGCTCCAGCCTAAGCTATAAAGATCCTAAGCTATAAAATGACCTCGTCTCCCCCATACCCTGCATCCAGTTCTCTGCAGCAAGGCTCAAGAGTCTGACTGCTAGCGGTACGATTGGAGGAGGGTTTTTGAAGGGCACAGAGATGGCAAGAGTTATTTGCATTCACAACTTGACACTGAGTTCCTCAGGAATCCGTCTTTTCCTGCCACCTATACACCTCAAGAGATGCAAATGTCAAGGTGATACCTGTCCCAGTGAGATTACAGCCTGGAAATCAGACAGGGAGAACAGAAGTTTATTCTTGAAGAACAGAAAATAATTAAACTCCAATTGGCAGAATTAATCTTTTTTTTTTTTTTTTTTTTTTACCTTGAAAGCGTCCTGGGTTTGCCTAAGAAAGGGCACATTTTATCAGCATTTCAACGAAAGCTGCTCTAAGCCAAGAAAAATCTGTAGGAGTGCAAAGGCACATTAGAGTGATACAGAAACAAGAAAACAAGACACAAAAGGAGTACCCATTTACAGCCTGAACAATTAAATCTCTAGCTAAATGAAGCACCATTACCAGGAGCATTTCAAGGCACCTTTAACAGGAGGTTTTCGGTGTATTCACAAGCAATGCAGTCTGGGGCTCTGGGTTGTAATCCAAGCTTGGTAACTGTTTGCTTGGCCCGCTGGAGGAATTCTGTGCAATGCGTTGGAAATAATGATGAAAAGGTGTTGGTGTACTTTGGATTTAACACGAGCAATTATGATTTGTGGCCAGGTAAACAGCTCTCAGCTGACAGACACATAATTCAGTCCTTTAATGCTCAGGGAAAAGTCAGATGCAACATGTTTCTGCACAACAGCAGCTGGGCTTTGTGGCTCTTGTACAGCCTCACTTAGAAAGCAAAAGTTATTTGGTTTAGCGCTTTGCTGGTGGTCAATTAACCTTAAAAATATGTTCTGCAGAGTTTCCCAGTGATTGGGGAATGCAGCCCACAAAAATAATGTGAAAAACTGGAGCCATGTGCAAGCTGAGCTTCGTTCATGGAAGCAGTGACAGCTGATGAAATTGCTGGAGTTCCTGCTCATTAAGGAGATATTGCTGCAATTAGGGGCCTGACCTGCTCCCATTACAACTAGCAAGAACATCACCAGTGACTAATGGGGAAGCACTGGGCCTGCAATGTTCACGTGCTGGACCTGAGACTTTTGAGAGGGAGGAGGAAAGCCAAGGTGCCACCAGCCTCAGAACCGGACTGCTCTCCATGGCCCTGCACCTGCACTGGGGGTTGTGCCTGGTTATACTGGGCAGGGCTCTGCTGGTGCTTGGCTGGCATCACTGCCTGCTGGGGGAAAGGCACAGAAAAATTCCCCCCCACCTCTTTTATTTTCTTGTTTTTACCAGAAACATTGCCGGAACAGAAAAGCTGCTGGTTAAGGCCCACACTTCAGCACTACCTCCCATCCCATCCCCTTCCTACTCCATCCCCTTGTCTGCATACCCCTGCCCTCAGATAGCTGGGATGGGAATGACACTCCCGAGGATGTCTTCAGGGGATGCCTGAGAAAGTAGATACCTTCACATCTTCAAATTACCAGAGAAGAGGATCCCACCGAGGTCAGGACTCATTCTCAGGACTGAGAAACAGAGCGCAAGTCAGACACCGCACCTCCTGCCTCCCACCCCACGCTGTACCCACAGGACAACTTGGTCACTGCTGTAGCAGGAGCTTGTTATCCCTCACATAGACCTGGTTCTCCAAGACCCAGAGGGATGCAAGGTCCATGCTTAACCTCAACTCTGAACTTCAGTGCACGTCACTAAGCTGTTCCCTGCAGCCTACAGATAAGAGATGCTAAGGAAACGTCCCTGACACACTAATGGCCACATGAAAGCCACTGCCAAGAGATGAAGCTGGCAGGCTAAACTCTGGCCTTTCAGCCATTAATTGTGAGCTGTTCTTTAGGATAATTCTTGTCCTGTTAGATCTACCCTGTTAGTGAATCACTACTGCTCCTGAAACGACAGGAAAGATAAGGTTTGGAGCTTTTTTAACAGCTCCTCTTCTGACACCCTTTTTAACTATGCCCATTTGTACGTTTGCTTTGTTGTACAACATCTAAACTGTCACAGGTCCAGATCTCCCAGCGGTGCCTTGCAATCCCTGGCTTGTATAAACTCATCTAGCCGCACCAATCTGAGGGAGACCTTCCCAGCAGAACCTGCTGAGATCTTGCCCGTAATTGCCCTTCAGAAAGGGAACAACACCAGATTAGTAAGCAATTTCATAGGGATCTGTCTTGGTGTTTACATCTTGCTTGCTTTCACCAGGCATCAGCTCCCCATCTTGACAAAGCTGGGCAAAAGTAAAATCCCATGAGGATACCACGGGCAAAATAATCCTGACAAGTCAGAAACACAACTGACAAGTGAACAACGCTGACAATTCTGTGGCTCAGGATTTCCCGACTACTGCGCTGCCTTTTCTCCTGCAACCATACGTTTAGTCAGTGCAGTGTGCAAGGAGGCTGCAACATACTTCGTCCCATGGTATGTTTCTCTTCTACAGCCACAACCCCTTTAGTCCACTGGTGCCTTAATTTGCATTATAAAATCATCTGAGTTTGTGAGAATTGATTTCATTAAAAGCTGCCTCCCACCCCAAGACCGACAGTAAAATTACTGGTTTGAATTGCCTCATCTGTCAACTAAGACCTATTGCAGGAAAAAAACCCAAAGATCATTTAATCTTGGCATACAGAATTTTTTGGTAATGGTATAAAAGCCAAAGTCGAGCACTGTAACCATTCCAGTAAACACAGTCTGTTAGGTCAAAGCATCCAAGACTCCATCTCCATACTGAAAAAATCCTGCACAGAGCCAGCATCTGACAAGCTCTCTCTTTCCCTCTTTCCCTGCACGTAGGCTCTGTTGTCACATCCCTGTACATCCCATGGTAACTCTCCAATCCCACGCCTCCATGTAGTATAATGGGTACTGCAGGGAGGGATGCAAGGCGGCTCCTAGCACTGTGCCATGTAGGATCATTTCCTGAGCTTCCAGAGCTTGATGGGACATTCCTAAATGGACCTTCTCAGACAGATCCTCTCTAACCCCGTAGCACAGCATAGCACAATGTAACATCAGGAAAAGGCAGTGCTGCACTGACATCTGCTTCCAGGCAAGCTTGGGGGAGTACAGTCGAGATACCGGACTGCTGGGCTGCTATTCAAGGGACACAGCAGAACTGCATGCAGCCGAGGGATGGGAAATGCAAACACCTGTATTTGGGATGGAAGAATCCCTGGCAGTACAGGCTGGTGGGCACAAAAACCTTTCTACGGAAAGGGAGCTTAGAGGCTGCAGCACAGGACATACAGGGAGATGCTGGGATAAAGGGCTTTGCACAGCCTGGAGGAGGAAAGACGAAGGTTGGTATCACTTGGTCTTACTTTTCGTGTTGTGTGCACACCTGATCAAACTTTGACACTTGCTTTGAGCACTGTGTGTGCTCAGATGATCTCCAGAGGTCTCTTCCAAAGTTATTCTGAGTTTCTCTTCTCCATCAGCCCGATTCCATTTCACATAGCCCCCAAATTTCTCATATTTCCTATACATCTGTGCATATATGCAAACAGATGGTAGACAGACAGGCATTGGAGGAACTCAACCTCTAAGAAAGTTCCCAATGAGGAATTCATTATGACATTTTGCTGAACACTTAAAGCCAAAAAAAAAAAAAAAAAAAAACCAAACCAAAAAAAAACCGAGCAAAAAGACAGGAACCTCAGAGTATTTAAAAAGAAATCTGAAGGAAAGTGGGGGTGACCTAATTAGAATAAAAAAATAAAACGCTGCTTATATTCAAAGATCATCAGTTTGAAATTTCAAACTGGCTTTCAAAAGTTCGTAACGAAACGGAAGAGATGCCTTTGGCTGACATGGGAAATCTTACCAGCTTTTGATCTCTGCACACGTGCAATCCAGTTATTCAGAATTGTACTTTCTTGTGTAGTTTGAAATAAAGCTTTCGTAACGCTTCCCATCCCTTTGTTGCAAATCAGGACTGAAACATTCAATTGCTGAACTTCAGCATAAAAATCGTATCAAGCAGGATTCAACACATGCTGGATCACCCAACAGAATAGCTGGCAAGGACATTGCCAAGAGATGCCAGACACGACTGGGTATCTGTTTTGGTGGTGACGACTAGATCTGGAAATCCCAGAGGGAAACTGTACAGGGATTTACAAGGTCCTGCCTACGTATTTCCACAGTGACAAGCAGCAGCCTGCTTGAATAGCATCCTGGAAGCCTGTTTCAACAGCCTTGCCAGGCTTTGGTAGGAGCCTCTTGGACCCTCACGTTTCCCAGGAGAAAGAGCAAAGAGCCTTCTCTTGACCCCTGTTTTCCTGGGGAAGAAACTGAAGCAACTCAGGTGCACTAAGGCAGACGGTCTTTGCTGCGTTCTGGACCTCAGCTCCTGCACCAAGACCTCTGGGACCAAGCAACTCGGAGCTAACTACCAGCCAGCTGAACTGGTTTCCTTGCAGGTGCAGTGTCAAAAAGGCACTACCCTCTCCAGTTCAGCAAACTGGAAAAACAGTGACTGTCTTCTGAGACCAACAGGAACAGTACAGGCTGTCCACGACACAGCACACATCGGGCGCTTGACCAGGAGACTGCCCAAATACCACGTGCTTGTGGCCTCCCAAGGAACGTGTATATTTGGCCAACAGGGCCACATACCCATTTCAGAAGGTACTGAAGATCAAGGAGCTTGCCGGTGACGTGCGGAAAGCAGACTCCACAATCAGTAAGATTGTGAAGCAGGTATGTTTATTCAGCGCTGGGCAGCACGGGGGGTAGTCCCGCCAAAACCGTGCGTGCCTGACACGAAAACTTGCTCTGTTTTTATAAGGCATCTCATTACATATTCATAATGTGTTGCAATACGCCTATACATATGCATTACCTATCCCCGCTTCGTATTAAAATTAGTTCTGCGAGCCATTTCCATATTTTTTTCTCGACTGAGTTTGCGCAGTGTCCCCTGGTGGTGGTCGTCAGGGGTCCTGAGGATGAAGGCAGGCGAGTCTTCCTCGTGACCTCCCAAATCTGGCGCAGGCTCAGTAGCGTCCTGGTTTTTGTCCAAACTGCAGAACCCGCTTTGGCTTGTTCTTGCAAGGTTGTAATTGTTCTTTTGACTTATATGGTCATAAAGCTGGACTTATATGGTCATAAGGCTCTTTACTCCCATATACCTTATCACAACACCCAAGCAAACCATGTAAGATCTGGCAAACAGCTAAGCAGACTATTGACGTGCGGAAAGCAGACTCCACAATCAGTAAGATTGTGAAGTAGGTATGTTTATTCAGCGCTGGGCAGCACGGGGGGTAGTCCCGCCAAAACCGTGCGCGCCTGATACGAAAACTTGCTCTGTTTTTATAAGACAACTCATTACATATTCATAATATGATGTAATACGCCTATACATATGCATTACCTATCCCCGCTTTGTATTAAAATTAGTTCTGCAAGTCATTTCCATATCTCTCTCCCGACTGAGTTTGCGCAGTGTCCCCTGGTGGTGGTCATCAGGGGTCCTGAGGATGAAGGCAGGTGAGTCTTCCTCGTGACCCCCACATCTGGCGCAGGCTCAGTAACGTCCTGCTCTTTGTCCAAACCGCAGAACCAGCTTTGGCTTGTTCTTGCAAGGTTGTAATCTTTCTTTGGACTTATATGGTCATAAAGCTGGACTTATATGGTCATGAAGCCCTTTACTCCCGTACACCTTACCACAGTACCCAAGCAAACCGTGTAAGATCTGGCAAACAACTTAAATTTTACAACTTTTACCCTAAACAGCTAAACAGACTATTACAATTGCTAAACTCTACCCTATCTCTTACCCCCCCCTCTCTCTCTCAGTCCCCCCTTTTCAAAGAAATTAGTAAATTCTTTTACTAAGACTCGAAGTATTGATTAGATTCTAATTTTTGTCGCAGTTGATTTCTCTTCCATTCGCTATAGGAATTTCCAGTTCCCTTAAAACACCAAAATCCACAATGGACAGCTATACTAATAATTAAAAATAGAAAGACAATTACAATGATCATTACAAATAATTGTTTTAACCATGTTAGATTGGGCAACCAGGATGTCAATTTCTCCCATAATTCAAAAAAAACTCCAAGAAGTGTTGTCTTGTGTCACTTTATGTAGAATATTTACCTGTTTCCTTATTTCTTGGAGGTCCTCGGTGATTCGCCCGCTCTGATCTGCATACATGCAACAATCTACATTGATCACAGTGCATACCCCTCCTTGAAAGGCTAATAGCAAATCTAAGGCCATACGATTCTGTGATACTATTTTTGATAAGTCAGTAACTTCCTCCTGGAGTGCCAGGAGGGCATCAACTGTTCTATTTTCCACTGTTTCTATTACAGCTGAGATGTTTATTATTGCCTTTTCCAACTCACTAACCCCTAAAACCAGAATGAACCATCGCGCAAAACTGTGGAAACTCGTTGGTCTGTTTATGAGGGGGTTATTTACAACGTTTCGTTTTTTCCTTATGGGGGGTTGTGTTAACCCGTCAATGATAGTAATATTGGGGACCAGACCTCCCAGAGTGCATGCTCCTCGCCATCCTATGGGCAAGACTTTATGAGCCATTGTGCCGCACAACCAATACCACCCTGTCCCTTGTGGGGTCGGGAGACCGGTATAGTTCAATTTCAAAAATCCCAAATCTCTACCTGTCATATTTAATGTACGACTTCTGTTACAATTTAGGTGTTCTCCCATAAACAGCCCTTTTCCCGAACTTACCAGGCAGTTATCCCCTAATATGCTGGTCTCTTCAACAGTTATTTTTAGTCCCCGTCTCCACTTAACCTGAGGGTCTGTGCTCCAGATTGTATTTCCCCAAAAGGAGCCGTCTTGGCGGTTCATTAGGGAAACTGGCAGTGGGATGCCTATTAACGGTATCTCATAACCAGCATGCCTTGGTATTTGGGTACAGATCCAGCAATCTGTTTTATTTAAAATGTTGGTGATGTTTTGAATCGCCTGTACATACCAGTTCTCTCGCCAGGCCGCTGTGTCTATCACCTGTAAAATTATCAGAATCATGTTAAATTTAACCCACATCCTATCTTTTTAGCTTGAGCTTTAATGGCCCTTGAATTTCTGATGTCCAAAGCTTTTGTGGCGACTTCTTCACACGGGTATGATGAATCCAGGCATTCTGTTCTTTAATTTTGATTGCTGTGAAGGAGGTGAGGAGTACTTGGTATGGTCCTTCCCACTGTGGTTTCAAGGTTTTTTCTGCAAGAGACTTTACATATACATAATCTCCAGGTTGAATATCATGTACAGGCCCATCCAGACCCCTTCCTCGGGTCCCAATTACATGTTTTCCAATTTTATTGAGCTGTTTGCTCAATGCCACCATATAGGAAGTCATAATTTCGTCCCCAATTTGCATTGATGTCCCCTTTTGTATTCCATAGGGGCGTCCATACAGAATTTCAAAAGGGCTCAGTCCTTCCCTCGCCCTCGGTCTTGTCCGTATACGCAAAAGGGCTAAAGGGAGAGACTGAGGCCATGGCAAGTTTGCTTCTTGTCCCAATTTTACAATTTGCTGTTTGATTAAGTGGTTCATTTTCTCCACTTGGCCACTCGACTAAGGGTGATATGGGGTGTGAAGTTGCCAATCTATACCTAAATGGTGGCTGGTTTGTTGCACTATTTTTGAAACAAAGTGTGGTCCTCTGTCAGAGGATATGGTTGCTGGAACCCCAAAACGCGGTATTATTTCTTGTATTAGTATTTTAGTTACCTCCCGAGCCTTGGCAGTTCTGGTTGGGAACGCTTCTGGCCAACCTGAAAAGGTATCAGTTAATACCAGCAAATATCGGTACCCCCCTTTTCTTGGAAGTTCTGTGAAATCAACCTGCCATTGTTGTCCAGGCCCATTACCCTTTCCAATCTGGCCCATTTCTAGTTTGGGAGTATTCTTTGGATTAGTCTGGAGGCAAAGTTCACACTGTTGAGTCACCTGTCTCACTGTGGTATATAAGTTTCTAGCTACAATATCTTTTATCAGATGCTTATACAGAGCCTCCATTCCCCAATGTCTCTTCCTATGTTCTTCCCGTATTAAATGCCACAGTAAATATGAGGGAACAATTAACTTTCCCTGTGGGGTATAAGCCCATCCCTCTTCATTATATGACCCTGCTAAGTCTGAAATGAGTTTCTGATCTTCCTTAGTATATTTTGGTTTATCTTGTAGGGAAATATGCCTATCGGGAATTAAAGCCCCTGCCACTCTTATTTTCATTTTGGCCACTTGTTTTGCCTCTCTATCCGCCAGTTCATTCCCTTTTTCCAAATCTGAGCTCACTCTCTGGTGTGCCTTAATATGCATAATTGCCACTTTCTCAGGGAGTTGAACAGCTTCTAGTAACTTCAGAATTTCTTCTGCATGTTTGATATTTTTCCCTTGGGAGTTCAATAAACCTCTTTCTTTCCAAATTGCTCCATGTGCGTGTACAACTCCAAAAGCATATTTTGAGTCTGTGTAAATGTTTACAGTTTTGCCCTGAGCCAACTCCAGAGCTCGAGTTAGGGCAATTATTTCTGCCTTTTGTGCGGAGGTGTTCATGGGCAAAGGTCCTGACTCTATTACCTCTTGACTGGTGGTGATGGCGTATCCAGCGTGTCGATTGCCATTCAGGACATAGCTGCTCCCGTCTGTGAACCAGTTTTCTCCATTTTCTATGGGGCTATCCTTTAAGTCTGGGCGACTTGCGTATGTCGCTTCAATAGTTTCTAGGCAGTCATGATGCACTGGCTCTCCTGTGTTTCCGCTGAGAAAAGAAGCTGGGTTGACAATGTTAGTAACCACGATTTCCACATCATCCTGTTCCACTATTACAGCTTGATATCGCAGGAATCTTTGTGGAGATAGCCAGTGTCCACCCTTTGCTTCCAATACTGCCGACACTGCATGGGACACAAAAACAGTCATTTTCTGGCCCAGGGTGAATTTTCGGGCTTCCTGTATATTTAGTATTACAGCCGCAACTGCCCTTAGGCATCCAGGCCAGCCCTTTGCAGTCGCGTCTAACTGTTTAGAGAGGTAGCCAACTGCCCGACGATACGGACCTAGCTCCTGTGCCAATATTCCTAGGGCAATGCCCTGTTTCTCGTGAGAGAAAAGGAGAAACGGCTTACCCACATCTGGGAGTCCTAAGGCCGGAGCTGACATCAGAGCCTTCTTTAGTTGTTCAACAGCTTGTTCAGCCTCTTTATTCCATTTGAGGTGTTTCTGCTCAGTCGCTGTCAGCGCATATAATGGTTTAACAAGCAGTCCATAATTGTAGATCCACAATCGACACCACCCTGTCATTCCCAGAAAGGTTCGCAATTCCTTTACCATCTGGGGTTTTTTAGTTTGGCATATCACCTCTTTGCGGGCCTGCCCCAAAGTTCTCTGTCCCGCACTGATTTCATAGCCCAAATAATTCACTTTACGCTGCATTACCTGAGCCTTCTTCCTAGACACCCTGTATCCTTGAAGCCCTAAGAAATTCAAGAGACTCACCGTCCATGCCATACAATCTTCCTCTGTGTTGGTAGTGATCAGAATGTCATCCACATACTGTAACAATTTTCCTTTCTCGGATGGGGCTTCCCAGGACTCCAGGTCTCTCGCAAGCTGATTGCCGAAAATGGTAGGACTATTCTTAAACCCTTGCGGCAACACCGTCCAAGTGAGCTGGGTCCTTCGACCACTTTTAGGATTTTCCCACTCGAATGCAAACAACTTTTGACTGGCCTCGTGGAGAGGGAGGCAAAAGAAAGCATCCTTTAAATCTAGAACAGTAAACCAGATTAATTCAGGTGCCAATGCAGTCAGTAGGGTATACGGATTTGCCACGACTGGGTAGAGATCCTCAGTAATCCTGTTCACTGCACGCAAGTCTTGAACCACCCTATATGACCCATCGGACTTCCGAATAGGTAATATAGGAGTATTGAATTCAGACTCACATTCCTTTAATAGTCCTAGCTGCAAAAATTTTTCTATCACTGGCCGGATTCCTTCCCTGTCCTCTTTCTTTAGAGGATATTGTTTAATTCTTACCGGTCGTTGACCTTCCTTTATCTTAACTTCAACAGGTGGAGCATTTTTCGCTCTTCCAGGCACATCAGTAGCCCAGACTCCTGGATACACTTGGTTCAGAATTTCCTCATCGATTTTCCCTTCTGAGGGGAGACTAGTTAGGACTAGACTTAATGCCTGTGTATATTGTTGATCCTTTACCTCCAAAGTAATTTCCCCTTTTTCAAACGTGATCTTTGCTCCTAACTGTTCCAACAAATCTCTCCCCAAAAGTGCCTTTGGAGAGTTGGGCATATATAAGAACTTGTGGATACCCCATTGCTTTCCCAATTTATACTTTAAAGGTTTGCAAAAATACGCCTTTTCACTTTGGCCAGTTGCTCCCTGTACTACAACGTAATCATCTCCTAAAGGAATTAAGGCTTGATTTAAAACCGAATATGTCGCTCCTGTATCTATCAAAAACTCCACTTGCTGCTGCTTTTCCCCTAGCTTAATTGTAACCAGTGGATCCGCTAGGGTAGATTCCCCAGGTTCCCGTCAGTCTTCTATTACATTGGCTATCTTCACATTCGCCGAGGTTATCCGACCCCCTTCCCTGTTTCTAGGACATTCCCTTTTCCAATGACCAAAGCCCCTGCATATAGCACACTGATCCCTTTCCAATCGAGACGAATCTCGCCTACCACCTCTCCGTTCCCCTTTTTCTTGAATGGCAGCTATCAATTTCTTTTGTCCCCGCCGATATTCTTCTTCTCTATTACTAAACACCCTCCACGCTTCATCCAACAATATGTCTAAGTTTCTACCTTCTGTAGAACGCAGCTTTTGAAGTTTTCGCCTTATGTCCCCTGCAGATTGACCCAGGAATAAAGAAGCTAATTGCTGGATCCCTACCTCAGACCCAGGGTCCAGCGGCGTGTTACGACGCATCACATCCCTCAGCCGATGCAGGAACTCAGACGGGGACTCAGAAGGAGTTTGCTTAACTGCATATAAAGCTGACCAGTTTATAGTTTTGGGAATTGCTCTCTCCATTCCCTTCGAAATCCATTCCTGATATTCCTGTAATCTTTGCATATGTGCCGATCTATTAGCATCCCACTTTGGGTCTTGGAGGGGGAAATGTTCCTTAACATCCCCTCCTGTAATTTTATAATGATCTTCGGCCAAATTTCCTGCTGTTTTCAGAACTAGCTGTTTTTCAGTTTCAGTCAAATATTCCAATAATAATTGTATATCATTCCAATCGGGATTGTGTTGTTTTACGATAAATTGGAAATGCCTGGCTACACTTATCGGGTCACTTCTACAATCCTTTGCAATCTTTCTCCACTCTCCCAAATTAGCAGTGGAGAAAGGCACTTTAATTAGCATTGTTCCACCATCTGGCCCCACCGCCTCTTGGAGGGGTGCTTGTAAAGTAGTCAGGGCAGACTTCTGCCGACTGTGGGAAGATACAGGGCTATCAGGAGGATTAAAAGCTCCTTCTGAATCCACATCCTTGTCCCGTGCCCGGGGGGGGGAGGTTTAAACAAGTCATCTAAGTCTTGTTCTGGGGCTTGGTGAACTTTGTCTGCCTTTGTACACCTCTGCCCAATGCTGCAGGAAGAACAGCATCTTTTTAGTTTACTTCTACCCCCTTTATTTTCTCACTCCAATGCGAGTACCATAGGGTCCTGTGGGGGTGTTATCCCACAGTCCCTTTGCCACTCCGGATGGTTTCGCAGCGTGAAAAACATATCTGCATATGACACTTCATCCCATTTCCCTTCTCTTCTCAAGAACAGCATAAGCTGTAAAAAAGTATTATAATCCAATGTTCCATTAAATGGCCACTTAACTTCGCCCTCTAACTTATACAATGGCCACCACTGATTACAATATTTAATGAGGGTCTTTTTACTTTCTGTGCTTCCCTTCCCTACAATATCCTTCCAATGGGCGAGTATACAACCCAGAGGACTCTTTTTTAGTATCCTTCCTTGGGTGTTACCCATTTTCAATATACTCTTAAGGGATTTAAACTGACTTTTAAATTCTCTTTTCACGCCTGTCAGCCACACTCTCACTTATTCTCACTCAATTCCACTCTCACGGACGTCCATGCACTCAGAGAAAATCACACACACATCACTTCACACAAACACTATGGTTCGACAAATTCAAATCGGTAGTCTATTCCAAATGCCTTATTGCCATAACCAAAATCAATACCAAAAGAAAGCTAACATAGCATCGCTCCAGTTAACAACCTTCTAGCAGCTGCAAATATCTTGTAAATTACAAGAGGCCCGCTTACCCTTCTCCTGCTTCTCATATACCGGTCATTAGCAGGTCCATCCTGGCTCCCAACAACGGGATACAGCGGTTACCTCAAACTCAGTCGATCTATCCCCGAGATCGCTACCGGCCGCTCTATCGGTCAGCGAGTTTCCCAATTGCAGTCCCAAACTGCAGTCCCAAACCCTACAGGTACCCAACCCACGGGCACTATGCTGCACGCCAGACGTCTCTGCGCGATTTATCAGCAGCCCCGAATGTGCGTACGCTTAAATCCCTTCGTTAAACATACCGTTAAATCCGCAGCTTCAAGAGGCTGTTGTCCACTCCCGCGGTGATCGGCCGGCAGCGGAGACTCCTCCGAGTAAAATGCTCGGGGCGCGCCTAGGAGCGTCCGCTCCGCAGTCGGTCCCGCAGCCGAGTGGAGATCCTCCTGGCTGGCTCGCCAAAACTGACGTGCGGAAAGCAGACTCCACAATCAGTAAGATTGTAAAGTAGGTATGTTTATTCAGTGCTGGGCAGCACGGGGGAGTAGTCTCGCCAAAACCGTGCGCGCCTGATACGAAAACTTGCTCTGTTTTTATAAGACAACTCATTACATATTCATAATGTGTTGCAATACGCCTATACATATGCATTACCTATCCCCGCTTTGTATTAAAATTAGTTCTGCAAGTCATTTCCATATCTCTCTCCCGACTGAGTTTGCGCAGTGTCCCCTGGTGGTGGTCATCAGGGGTCCTGAGGATGAAGGCAGGTGAGTCTTCCTCGTGACCCCCACATCTGGCGCAGGCTCAGTAACGTCCTGCTCTTTGTCCAAACCGCAGAACCAGCTTTGGCTTGTTCTTGCAAGGTTGTAATCTTTCTTTGGACTTATATGGTCATAAAGCTGGACTTATATGGTCATGAAGCCCTTTACTCCCGTACACCTTATCACAGTACCCAAGCAAACCGTGTAAGATCTGGCAAACAACTTAAATTTTACAACTTTTACCCTAAACAGCTAAACAGACTATTACAATTGCTAAACTCTACCCTATCTCTTACCCCCCCTCTCTCTCTCACTATTATAATTGTTAAACTTTACCCTATCTCTTAACCCCCCTCTCTCTCACCGGTAGCTACTACAAAGTGCTAGAGCACTTTCCAGGAGATCTGAGAGAGACAAAGCTCTACAAGAGGCTCCCAACCCACGCACCAGGTATTTGCTGCACCTTTTGCCTGTGCGCCCATTGGCATTCTGCTTTGGGGCTGTAGTGCAGTTTTGAAGCTGCTGCCAGCTCATCTCCACTTAACAGCTCATTCTAATGAAGAATATTGGATCCCAGGGACCAGATCAAACCTACTGGAAAACCAGGTTCTGGACCCCACGGGGTTTTTGTCAGGGTCTCAATACCAATTGCTTTGATCTATCATCTTGATTGCACTTGCTACTCGAGACAAACTGCTGATAAATTCTTAAATGTCTCTTCCACCAGCTCAGAGCTTGCCCGTTTCTTAACACTGCCCTTGGTCTGCAGGAACAGAGCTCCTAGAGCTGTCGTCTGCCCTGCAGGATCTTCCACAGCCCAAGGGCAGTCCAGCTGCCTTCTTACAATTGCTCTTTCAGTCTAACAGAACCAGCCTTGCACGACTGTGCACTGAAGACACCGTTGCACTATAAAACTCCACTCTGCAGCTTGCAGAGTTTAAGCAGAGGTTGCGCCGTGCTTCAAACACTATAATCAACAGCAAACCCCACGTGCCCTGCCCATCTCCAGCCACGGCAGCAGCACGGCAGCTCACATGCTCTGGTTCCTTTTTGTCGCTGTTTCCCAACTATATTATCACACCACAGTGTTTTGCACAAAAAAAGATGAGCTCCCTACCTCTGCAGCGTTTTCTGGGTGCTGTACTTGACGGGACAGGCTGAGAAGTTCACCTGGTCGGGGAAGTCCAGGATAGCTCGGGCACCTATAGCTCGGATAGGCACAACAAACTTCTCCCTTTCTGTGATGCAGATGAGCTCGTGGAAATAATCCTGCAGGGAAAGAAACAATCTCAGCACAATGCTTTTAGCACCATTCCCACGGCAGAAGAAAAACTGCTGTTTTCTAGGACTGTAGCAGTATCATTCAGTAACGCAATAGTACTTCTTACCTTCATGAGCTTTCATTCCAGTAGCATGACTTGCACAGGGTCGTTAACTTGCAAAGAAGAAACAAGCCCACTGATTCACCCGCTTTCGCAGCAAGCTGGCAGCACCACAATTATCTGATGCTTTGATTCTGAGACACCAGAACAGTCTCTTCGTGCAAGGGATCACAGCACTAATGGAACCTGCTTCAATCGCCACCGCAGACTACTGGAAGCACCACTGAGAACCCAGCTGTGCCACAGCACTAACTCCAATGCCAGCAACGCGGCGACCTCGTTGAAGCTCGGCAGGGGATGCTCAGGTACGTTTTCAAAAGGACTTCACCACATACGTGAGCAACGGTCAGTCGCTGGGGAAATGCTTCACAAGCTGGACACGGTAATTGCTGCGATGCCAGGCGAGTGTAGGGTACAGCTGTATTTCTCACCCCCTCCCACAGCCTTACAGGGCCAAGGCTGGGGACACGCACCCTTCAAAAGCCATCTGACCCATCTCCCCACACCAGAACCGGCTCAGCTCTGCACCCAAAGTGTCCCTCCAGATGTTTCACAGGTACTTCAAAGCACTAACAACTCCACCCCTGCCCTCAGCAGCCTACGCCAGCTCTGCACTGCAATTCAAGAGAGTTCTTCTCTGCCTAATCTCAGTTTCCCTTTACATCTCACCCCAGCCCCAGGGGACACAGAGACAGCTCTGGCTGATGCCTTAATCAAACCCCTCTGTAAGGTCTGTTCTAGAGGAGTAAGTGACGGCGTGCCTGGTTAGCACACCCACCCCAGGCAGGCGGCATCGGGAGCTGCACACGGGGGACACTCAGACACCCCACCAGAGCAAAGCCGGCTGTGCAGTCCCAGCCACTGCCTTCTGCAGAACAGAGCCAGGCAATCCCCCCCCATCCCGGCTGCCTGGCGTTTAGCAGCAGGAAGGCAAATCAAATTACCAAATTCATGTTACTGTAGAGATGAGCAGAGCAGTCTCCAGATGTATGGCGTGGCATCGCTGCGCTGGAACTATCACCTTGCCCCCACTGAAATCAGTGGTAAAACTGCTGCCATAGGGCCAGGAGCCTTTACCCCCAGCAGCGCTCTTGTTGATGAGCTGATAAAAGCTCTGCTTCTCATCACTCACTGGCTGCCCTAATGTTTTCCTCAGTGCTTTTAATTAATTTGGTATTTTTATCATTGTTGAAGCAGCAAGCACTTTGATTTAGGAATTGCATACAGCAGCAAACTCCCTTCAGCAGAACTGATCCAGACTCCCCCACAGCTGGGATTTCCTGCTCCCGTCCCCATCCCCTCCTGGAAGGGCCCTAAGGCAGCCAGCCCAGGCACAGACACGTACCTATTGCTCTAACGCAAGCGCTGACAGCCAGCGCCTCACCCACCACCCAGCACCTCGCCTACCACCTGCTCAGCTGGGGTTTAAGGTTGTCAACACAGATGCTGCCCCATCCAAGACAAAAAGAGCAATCTCTTTTTCTAGACATCTCAAATATTCACCCTAGAAACTGCAGAAGGGCTTTTGCTTTTCCTATTTGGAAGGTAAAATACTAGGAAGGGAACTGCAGCAAGCAACCTGCATGATTTAATACCGCATTTCAGGAAAGCGTTTCATCTTCAGCAAGTCATTCTGAATTGGCAATTTTGTACTCAATCTTGCAGCTAAGCCCTCTAAAATAAAAGCTATGGGCAGCCCATATGAATTTAAAGCACCTGTTATCTGGGTACTTCACGTCCTGCACTGTTTCGATCCTCAGAAACTCATTAGCAAATGAAGAATGTTATTTGCTTTTGTTGTTGTTGTTCTTTTGGCCACACTACTGTAACAAAGGCATTGCAAAGCCAATTGAAAGCTACCTGCCTTATTAAGTCTTGGCATGCCATATTTACTTAGCTCCCTCTTTCAGGTGCCGGGTAGGCAGGGGAGGATGCAAGTTCAGATCAGCAGGAGGATAAAGAAAAAAGGAACTTCAACAACTGGAGCTACTTGAAGGAAGTAAAAGGAAGTAATTGTCAAGGCGTTGTCATTGCTAAGGAGCAAATGGATCAACAGCAATGCAATTAAGAGCCCAAGAAATAAATCCCCCCCCAAAAGCAAGCACTGGCAGCCTTCCCAGCTCCCTTGCTGGTGAGGGGCACTGGGACCACCTGCACAGCAACGCACAAGGAAAGGGAATTCTTTCTCCAGGGACCTGAGAGCAAGGCTAAAGCAACAAGGGTTTGGTTTCACAGAGACAACCACGAGCTTGGGAGAGAAAGCTGCCTCTCGCCATTCCTGCAGATGCACATTATGCTCCAAGCCCCCTCTCCAGGGACACCGTGGGACATGGCATCCCGTGCAAGGCTTGACTCAGCACTTCAGAGCGGGCTGACCCTTCAGCCACGCTCTACCACCCCACCAAAGTGGGACCTTGCACCAGGCTGAATGCAGCGTCAGCCCAAACAGGGGGAAAGCCAAGGCAGAGGGGTGCTAGGCAGAAGCTGGCTGCTTGTGTTGCTGTGAACCCATGGTCCCTTAAGCTTTTGAAAGCTGAATTGCCCTCCCTTGGGGGTAAGAGGTTGCAAAGTCTCTACTGCAGCACTGCCTCGTGTTACCAGGGCGCTAACTCTGCTACGCACTTGCTTGTAGCCTAGGGGCACAGTTGAGACCAGTGCAAAATGTTGTTCTGCTTTGCAACTGCAAACCCTTAGCAGACTGTTTAAGACCAGGTTTCTAAATAAACGTGCCTGGATGACAGAGGGGTTGCATCCCATCTATGCTTTAAAGTTTGCTGTGTTTAGACACAGCTTCAGGCTATAGGTTTTCATGCAAATACGACTTCATCCTGCATACAACTCCCCTCTCAATTTCAAGGAAGATACAGACAGTTGTACGATGGTTCCCCTTCTCGTGCTCCCCTGTGACAAGCAGTAAATTACAAGCTCTGGCCTTCCAGGTGTCACCACTGGCATCTGAACTGGCACCCACTGAGACTGAAGCAGCTGCTCGTCTTTGGTGCTGTTTCAGGCTCTTTGTAAACTCAGGCTAACAGTAATTACTGTCACACCAATATCAACCCTAACTGCCCAGAACCCCAAACTCGGATGTCAGTTTCCCTGCATAACCTATCCCAAATGCTTCACCGAATTCCTTGCAGCAGCCAACCTGCACAGAAAAGATCCTTGTAGCATGAGGTAACACGGCAAGCCAAGCAGGGAAAGCTCCCGCTGAAACCCTGATATCAGAAAGGCTGGAAAATAAGGGCCATCACAAGACAGGAGAGACCGGAGGATGAAGATCTGTTTGCAGCAGAGGGGGTGCCCCTGCGCCTGCCCCCCTCACCTGCCGGTTCGCAAGAGTCTTTGAGATGAGTTGGTTGGCTTCACGTTCATGTGGCGCTGGGCCATTTGCCTTGGTCTTCTGCCCCTTTCCTCCTCACAAGAGTCATCTTAAAAGTATTCTTGGAATAGCTTCTGTGCACAACAAAACATCTAACAGGGCTGGGCTGACTTTTAAAGGACTTCATTTCAGTAATGCAATAACTCGCTGTCCTGTCGTATTTCAGAGTAATCAATGAGCATTAATTCAGTCTCCACGGAGCATCAGCAATGAATTTCACAAACCTCACAGACTGAACTTGCATTGCCTGAAAACAGTGCGCTGCTACAGTGAAAAGAGCAAGAGGGCAACACAGAATAAGCTCTGCTATGTTTTTATGTGCTTCTTACTTCCTTCTTCCTTTACAATAAACTATTAATAAGCCTGTAGGATGCACAAATGGAAGTATTTCTGTCTGTTGTTTATCTGCCAGTCAGTGCCACAATGGTTCCCAATTCAGCAGAGGCCGTCAGACCATAACGCAAGAACACGTGGGAACAGGGGCTGGCACGAGAACACCCTCGCTGTACAACTGGAGCCACAAAACAGAAACGTGCAAATCAGAAGCAGCAAGAGTAACAAATTGGAAATGTTGCCCAGCAGAAAAATTAGCAGTTAATTTATAACACAAGTGCCAATAAACCAAGAGGCACACCAGCTATTTCTTTTCTGACAGTCCGAGCACGTGGCACATTCCCAAATGACTGCGAGACAGTAGGAAACTGCTCATTTTCCAAGAAAGGGCTACGTGGCATTTCAGCCACTAACAACTCACATGGCCCTATTACTTAGGGCTTAGCCACAATTTTACTCCTTTCAATCAGGAGTGACTTCACTGAAGTCAGACTTACCCCAGGGAAGAACAGATTCAAAGCAAGAGAATTATACAAACCAACTCCCCATCAGGAAGACCCGCATCCCAGTTCACTGGGTTACCCACAGTCCCTGTGGATCGTGCAGCATCAGGGATGTAGGGGTTGTTCAAAGGCAGCACTCCTGAGCCTTCCACAACTAACACAGATACTCTGCAGGCAAGCAACTGCAAGCCCAGCGCAGGTGGCTTTACGGAACCATCTCCCAAAGCCTGCCTCTTGGCCAAGGGCTTTGCAAGGTGCTCTGCACATCCTGACCATGCTACTGATGCATTTCTAGCTGAGCGACAGCACTGCGGGACTTTGCTGACTCACACTCCATCAAGTACGACACAAAAAGTCTGATTTGTACAAAATTCTGGTTCTGCTGTATAATCCCCATGTGCTCCTCACCAAGCAGCCCACATCCCTCCCCCAATGCCCTGCAAGGAGCACAAAACCCAGTTCGGCAGAAACCACCGTGGTGTCGCTGAAGCTGTGCAGAGGACCTTGCTGGCACAGCTCCCTAATGCCACACACTCACCAGTTCAAGGGCAAGACAAGGGACAAAGTACTGGACATGAGTGCTCCTGGGGGTTCTCTCACCCTACTTCTATTTGGGGTGATGTTCATCTGTTGCTCTGCTGCTTCTCTCTAGTTGAAGAGCAGCAATTTGCCCTTCATGGGAACCAATTTACTTCCACACCCAAAATGAATGCTAATTCATACTAATAAATCACATTTTAAAGGAAACAGCGTCCTCTGCAAAGCCTACCTCGGTGAGATTAAGCTCTTATGTCACTTGGGCAGTATGGAGAACTGCCCTAGGCCAACATCATTTTTACCTTCCATACGAATGACGTAAAACCATTTCTCAGTCCCTCCCCAAAGCAACAGATCATTTCACAAGCTCAGGGAGCCAGGGACCGCAGGGCATTTCCTCTTTAGTTTGCTACAGCCACGCTGTTTGAGGATAGGACAGGGCATTAAACTAAATCTAAGCAGCGAACGCAAGATGAGGGAACAGCTGTGCCCAAAGGGATCCTGCGCCTCTGGCCTGGTGCGGAAACGCCAGCTGGCTCAGAGCGACCCCCTCACCTTGCATCACCCACAAAGTCACACAAAGAACCCTGCCAAGAGGCAGCAGAGTGCTGGTGCAAAGAATCAGCCTGTCTGTCTGTGTTCCCCGGTAGGACAAGGCCTCAAGGACAACAGTCCAAGTACTGATAGCCTGATGAACTTGTAGGGCACAAGCCCTGGGAACCAAGGAACAAGCTAACTGCAGACCCCTGAGCCGCTACAGCTGAGGAGGCAGCCAGACGGACAGAGAAACAAGTAGCCAGATAAGGGAACGGATGGCGCCGATATGTAACTTTGTTAATCAAGAAAGCCGCCTAGAAAGAAACCTCCTAATTTGGGAATAGAAATTGTTGCTATGTCAAGGTAAACTAATAAGTTCCTATCGTTCTAACGGTGTGCCTTAAATATCAACCAATCCCTGTTTTTTACGCTGAAGATTTAACCAATCAGTGTGTAATATGTAGAAGGTAGAAACGTATAATTGTAAGAAAATCACTAATAAACCGACAACTTGCTTGCATCAAGCTGCGTCCCGTCTCTTCATTCGCCGCAAATTGGTGACCCCGACATGATCCGGTGAAGGATCTGATGTGGAGGGGCTCTCGAATCGCCTGACTGAGCGACATGCAGCGAATCCCACAGAACTTTGAATGATCCGCTGAAAGGAAGCGGGAGCCGGCCAGAACACCCTCCGGAGTTGAGAGGTGAGCTGTGGGAAATCCGTAATGGGGAATCAGGTTTCGTCCCCGGAAAGAGACGTATATGAGCTTATGAAAGGTCTCCCTAACAAACATGAGAAAAGTCTTTCTGGGCATGACCTTAAAGCAATGCTTAAGTGGGTGCAAGTAAATATGCCTGCAGTGACTGCAACTACAATTTTCACGTGGGAACTTTGGGACGACACAGGGGTGAAATTGTGGGATTCTGCGACAAAAGGCAATACTGAGTCCCACCGTCTGCTCTCTTCATGGAGAGTTATTTTTGAGACTATAAAAGCACAAAAAGAAAAGGCAGAGGAAGGAGAGGAGGAGGAGTCGCAAGCTCCTATAGCCCTTTCCTTATCAGCCTCTAAATCACAGTGCTCTAAACCCTGAGTGTCAATGCAGTGGAGTATCTGCCAGAAAAAGATCCCTTTGACCCAGGACTGGTAGAGCCTGAACAAGAACCTGATTTATACCCTCCTGATCTACGTGATGTGTGGGCAAAAATAAAGAAACAAGCCTTAAAGGAGGGGGATCTAGAAATGGCTAAACCTGTAGTTGCTCCGGTCTTGTATTCTCAGGGTCGGGCAGGGGGAGCACGATGGGAGGCTCTTTCTTTTTCGGTTGTTAAAGAACTGCGCCGCACGGTTACGGAACATGGTATTTCTTCTCCCTGTTTTATAAGTCTGTTATCTTCTGTGTTTGATGCTTATGTCATGACTCCTCATGATTTGAAATCTTTAGCACGATTGCTGCTAACCCCGACTCAGTACACGTTATGGGAGTCGCACTGGAGAGGGGGACTGCAAGCACTCCTGCTCACGTACGTTAACCATAATGATGCTGCATCAGCTGCACTGACAATAGAGCATCTTGCGGGCACCGGTGCACGTGCTGATCCGGTAGCGCGGGCTCAACACTGCCCCCGTGCGGCTCTCGAGGCAATTAGAGAAGAGGCGAAAAAGGCTTTTTTCCAGGTTCCTGACATACAAAAGCCACAAAAAGCTTTTACTAACATCACTCAGGAGTCTCGAGAACCTTATATGCAGTTTATTGGTAGACTAAAACAGGCTTTGGAACGTCAAGTAGATAATGCGGAAGCTCGGGATATATTGTTAACAAAACTAGCTGTTGAAAATGCTAATGTTGATTGTAAAAGGCTACTGAAGTCTCTTCCCAACCCGAACCCCACTTTGGTGGAAATGGTGGAAGCATGTAACCGAATCGGTACGGTTGACCACAAGTTTGAAGCTATGGCTGCTGCTTTTGTAGCGACGCATGGTGTGGGAAATTGCTATGGTTCTGGTAAGCCTGGTCATCTAAAGAGAAATTGTCTTGCTCGGGCTGCGGGGAATAAACAACAACCTCCTGGTCCTGGATTTTGTCCGAAATGTCAGAAAGGGCGTGATTATGCTAATCGATGTTGACCTAAGTATGACTTCCAGGGACAACCGATACAGGGAAACCGACCGCGGAGCGCGGGGCAGCGACGCGCGCAGACACAAGTGCCACAGCTGACATTTCAACAAGCTCGGAGAGAAGCACCGACACCTCAAGTCTCTGCCCAGCAACCTCAGGCAGCGCCGGACTGGACCTGGCAACCTCACACACAGTAACACTGCTCGATTCCTTGGTTCATTTATTATCAACAAATGTCAAAGGACCATTACCCCCCGATACACAAGCTCTGTTAATTGGTAGATCTTCCACAACATTGTCTGGTCTCTTTGTTTTACCAGGTGTTATTGACTCTGACAGTGTGGATGAAATCAAAATCATGGCACGGACTCCATTTCCACCTTGTACGATACCTCAGGGCAGTCGAATAGCGCAATTGATTCTGATTCCAGCAAGGGTAAACTCTCTTATCAATGACCATCCTCCGCAGAGGAGAGGAGGTTTTGGATCCACAGGGTTACCTCACATTTTGTGGGTACAATCCATTTCTCCACAGCAGCCTATGTATCAGTGTACCCTTATTTACAATGACCAACAAATAGCACTAAATGGGATCACTGACACTGGAGCTGATGTCACAGTAATTTCTCAAGCCAAATGGCCTCCGCAATGGCCACTGACTAATGCCTCTCAGACACTGGCTGGGATAGGGGGGACCGGTAACAGTCGTCAGAGTTTGGAACTAATTTGAATTCAAAGACCAGAGGGACATGTGGCTTCTGTTAAACCTTTTGTGCTGCCTGTCCCTATGGTTTTGTGGGGATGTGACATATTGTCACAATGGGGAATGTCCATCCCCACACATTTTTAGATGGGGTCATTGAAGTGCGCAATACCCTAAAAATAACCTGGAAAACTGATGTTCCTATTTGGGTGGATCAATGGCCCCTTCCTTTGGAAAAACTTTGCGCACTTCAAAACTTAGTCTCAGAACAACTGTCCCAAGGACACATTGTACCTTCTACTAGCCCATGGAATTCACCAGTTTTTGTTATTAAAAAACAAACTGGCAAGTGGCGCTTGCTCCATGATCTTAGAAAAATTAATGATGCTATGGAAGATATGGGAGCCCTCCAACCAGGGCTCCCGTCCCCAACTATGATCCCTCGACATTGGCATCTAACTGTCCTAGATCTTAAAGATTGTTTTTTCAGTATCCCGTTACATCCAGATGATGCCCCGAAATTTGCCTTTTCATTTCCAAGCATCACCATGCAAGCTCCATTGCAGAGATATCAGTGGGTTGGACTGCCACAAGGTATGAAAAATAGCCCTACAATGTGTCAATGGTACGTTGCAAAAATACTCAGTCCTGTCCGAAATGCTATGCCTACTGTGTTATTGTATCATTATATGGATGACCTTTTAGTGGCAGCACAACATCACGAAGTCATGGAGAAAGCTGTAGCCCTTGTCACAGATGCCGTGAATTCGGCAGGTCTCTGTATAGCACCAGAAAAGGTCCAGAAGTTTCCCCCTTGGAAATATCTGGGCTGGCGAATAAGAGCACAAACTATTGTTCCTCAACCATTGCAGATCAACACCAATGTAAGAAACCTGCACGATGCACAAAAATTACTGGGAACAATAAATTGGGTTTGACCACTATTGGGAATTTCTAATACAGACTTGGGTCCTCTGTTTGACCTACTAAAAGGGGACACTAATCTTTGTTCTCCACGTAATCTTAACTCTGAAGCAGATACATCTTTACAAAAGGTTGCCTCAGCTATCGCTTCTCGACAGGCCCACCGATGGGCCCCTGAACTACCTTTTTACTTGATTATTTTAAACCCTGCTCGACAGCCTCATGCCCTGATATTTCAATGGGACCTTCAGAACTCAGACCCCCTGTTGATTATTGAATGGATCTTTTTACCTAACCAGTCTACAAAAACTATTTTGACACAACATGAAATGTTTGCCTCTCTGATTGTTAAAGCTAGATCACGCCTGTTAACCTTATCAGGGAAGGATTTTGCCTGTATTTGTCTGCCAATAACAACAGTATACTTACAATGGCTTTATCGGCAATCAGACACCTTTGTTATGGCACTTGCCGACTATACGGGTCAAATAACTTCCCATCCACCTTCACACAAACTGTTTAACATTGACTTTCGTCTGATGTTAAAACCCAAAAGAAGCAAACAACCCTTACAGGCACTTACTGTGTTTACAGATGGATCAGGCAAATCACATAAATCTGTTCTCCTATGGTGGGATGATCAACAGAGACAATGGGACTCGGACATAGAGACAGTCTCCGGTTCACCTCAGATAGTAGAACTGAATGCAGTTGTTCGTGTTTTCCGAAAATGGAACGTACCGCTCAACCTTGTTACTGATTCCACTTATGTTGCAGTTATTGTTACACGAGCCGAAGCTTCTGTGCTGCGGAATGTTTCACATTCACAACTTTTTACCCTGTTACAGGAACTTATTTTCCTTTTGGACTCTCGATCTGCACCTTATTTTGTTATGCATATTAGGTCTCACACCTCACTACCTGGTTTTCTTGCAGAAGGCAATCGACGAGCTGATCTATTGACGTTACCAGTTCAAGTATTGCCAGACCACATTGCACAAGCTAAACTAAGTCACTCTTTTTTCTATCAAAATGCTGGAGCTCTTAAACGACAGCTTGACCTTCCTTCTCAACAAGCGTCAAATATTATTGCTGTCTGTCCTGATTGTCAAAAACATTCTTTCCCATCAATTGCTGCAGGAGTTAACCCTAGAGGATTACAAAGCCTACAATTATGGCAAACAGACGTCACACATTATTCTGAATTTGGTAACCTTAAATATATCCACTCTTCCATTGATACATTTTCAGGTGCCTTGTTTGCCTCTTGTCACACAGGAGAAAAGGCACGAGATGTTTGTAGACATTTAATGCGTGCTTTTGCTACTTTAGGTATTCCCTTAAAGATAAAGACAGATAATGGTCCAGCTTATGTTTCAACAACTATAAAAACCTTTTTTGCCCTATGGGGTATAACTCATATTACTGGCATTCCTCATTCCCCCACCGGTCAATCTCTCATTGAACGGTCTCATCAGTCGCTAAAACATCTATTACAACAACAAAAAGGGGGAATGGGAATGGCTATTCCAGAGGAACGGTTACAGAAAGCATTGTATGTTTTCAATTTTTTAAATTGTTCTTTAATAGATAACAACCCACCGATAGTTCGACATTTTACTGCAAATACCTCCTTCAAGGCACGGGTTAAAGCCCCAGTATTGGTTCGAGATCCAGAAAAAGGTAAAATTATGGGACCATATCCCCTTGTTACATGGGGAAAAGGTTATGCTTGTGTCTCCACAGAAAAAGGACCCAGATGGATCCCAGCAAAGAATGTACGACCTTTCCGTGAACCTTTACCGCAGACAACTGATACCGACACCGACCCTACAGAATGAAATAAAAACTGCGTGAGGATTTCTGTTTTGCATTAATGTCAGGTAAACAAATTCAGGATATAGCATCTAGATTTCGCTTTTTACAGCGCTTGGAACGGACAATATCGCCCTGGATTAAACCACTTAACAAAGGTAATACGTTTGGACCAGACCAGATCCCCAACGCACTGACGGCACCGCTAGCAGATATTATCTTCCATTGCATCGACATTCAACGACACTGTCATGAACCAGATTGGACAGCGTCTCGATTTCTACAGTTATGTTGCTATGAACATGGACCATCTTGTCGACCGTGGATCAAGATTCATCGTGAACTCTGTGATCACGATCGCTGGTGAGTTGTAAGACTAAGGGACAGATGGGGTCATTGGATGTGTTCTGAGTGTAATAATCAAATATTAAGGTTTAATCATATACAGTGGGCTGAACGTTTTATGGGAAAACCTCTTTTGGAATTAGAGGGAGTTATAGGGTTAGGTTCTGAGATTTTGCCAAACTTAGTTTTTGCAAATTTTTTATCATTGATTGAAAGCCTGGAAGTACGGGCTATTGCACGGTTGTTGTTTCAATATATTGTATTAGCAAGCAGAATTTATATTATTAACAAGAACATTATTGTAGGATTAGAGTGTGGACAATCAATTGCAGTGCCTCGGTCATGGACAGCACGACCAGAAGAATGGCTGGTTGTAAAACGACGATGGAAAAAGGAAAAGAGAAACAAGTGTTGTCAGTAATATGGATAATGATGTTCATACCTGGACCTTGGCCTATTGAAGGTGGCTCTTATCCCCCTTTTCTACCAAAGGTAAATGTTTGGGTCACGTTGGCGAACTTGACTGGACAGGATACTCTGTGTCTTGCTATGGCCACTCCGGATCAGCCTTTTTCCACATGTCTTGTGGGCTTACCATTAGATGAATGGCCTATACCTAGGGACCTTCAAAGTCTTTTTCCACCCAAAAACGTATCAAAAAATGTGACAGACAATTGGGATGTATGGATACCCCATCTCCCACTGGCCACTTTGGAACCACAAGAAATTGAACTCCTTGGTTCTGTAAAAATGGATTTTTGCATAAAATTTAACTACATGGGAAAGAATCAATCTAGGGCATGGGACGTTTCCCCTACTCATCCTGTTTTTAGAAATGCAAGTATCTGGTGTAATTACACTGCTAACAACTTGTCTAAATCTAGCAATGCTCCGCTCTCACTACCTGCTGGAGTATTTTTTATTTGTGGTGATAGAGCATGGCCTGTCATTCCTTCTCATATAAAAGGAGGTCCGTGTAGCTTAGGGCGACTTTCCGTCCTGACTCCTAACACATCTATGATTTTACAACATTGCTACTCTCGAAGGACAAAGCGTGGCGTTCATGCATTTGCCTCCGATTGTGATGATAACATGCAATTTTGGTCCTTTGGCCAACGCTTTATTGCATCTCTTCTGTTGCCTGGAGCTGCTGCAGGAAAGGCTCTGGCAACATTAGATAAGCTTGGCTGTTGGCTTGCCAAACAAACTAATGCCACAAGCAGTGCCCTGTCTGGTCTTTTATTAGATGTTGATAGTGTTCGCCACGCGACATTACAAAATTGAGCTGCAATAGATTTTTTGCTTCTGGCACAAGGTCATGGTTGTGAAGAGTTTGAAGGGATGTGTTGCATGAGCCTTTCAGATCATTCGGAATCAATTCATGCTAGCATCCAAAGATTGAGGGATGGAGTTTCTCATCTTCAACAAAGTGATACTTGGGATTGGTTAGATAAACTGTTCAGTGGTTGGGGCATTTCAGAATGGTTAAGAAGTTTAGTGAAGACGATTATATATGCTTTAGTTGCTTTTTTGTTTGTTTTATTACTTATACCTTGTCTTTTACAATGCTTACAAAAATTAATAACTCATTCGATTTCAGGGGTTCTTTTTGTGCAACAGGAAGGGGGAGATGTAGGACAAGGCCTCAAGGACAACAGTCCAAGTACTGATAGCCTGATGAACAGAGACTTGTTAGAACTTGTAGGGCACAAGCCCTGGGAACCAAGGAACAAGCTAACTGCAGACCCCTGAGCTGCTACAGCTGAGGAGGCAGCCAGACGGACAGAGAAAAAAGTAGCCAGATAAGGGAACGGATGGCGCCGATATGTAATCAAGAAAGCCGTGTAGAAAGAAACTCCCTAACTTTGGAATAGAAATTATTGCTATGTCAAGATAAACTAATAAGTTCCTATTGTTCTAACGGTGTGCCTTAAATATCAACCAATCAGTGTTTTTTATGCTTAAGATTTAACCAATCAGTGTGTAATATGTAGAAGGTAGAAACATATGTAATTGTAAGAAAATCGCTAATAAATGGACAACTTGCTTGCATCAAGCTGTGTCCCGTCTCTTCATTCGCTGCAGCACCTTACCGTCCAGACTGGGTGGAAGCAGCTCCCCAGTGTGGCTCAATGCCCTTTCGTCCTCCACAGCCGCCATCCGGTTGTATTCCAGGGCCACATTCCCCGTGTTGGACAGCATGGAACTGAAAAGCAAGAAGGAGGAGTGAAAAGACAATGACCAATAAATACAAAGCAAGTAGAAAAGTAACACTGTATGGTGAGCTTCTGGTACCCCTTCCTTGATGCTCAGGAGTATCTTTGTCCCCAGGCAACTCTGCCACGTCTAGACCACTGCCCTGGGCTACCCGGAGACAAAGTGTTTCAAAGTTTGGAGGTTAAAGAGGAAAGGGCAGGCATGGTGCCCAGGAGACTTAATCCAAGGGTCTTATTCTGGTCTTTACATCTCAGTTTGACATTATTTTGACTGCAAACCTGTCCTCGAGCAGATGAGGACAGGCAACACGCAATGGAAGCAAATCCATGGTTGCTGTCAGCAGAAAGGCATGGCAGAATTGAACCTTTCCTGGCACGCCTTGGCAGGACGGTGGCCACCATCTCCTGCTTGGCTTTACGTGCAGATACGCAGGCCCCAGCACCCTGCCAGGACTTGGACAGGATGAAACAATACATGATTTGCTTAAAGAGAAGAACAGCAGGTGGGACTGAACACAAAGCCCTAGAAGGGACTCGAGTCCACATGTGAGGCATCTCCAGGCGCCCAGGATGTGTGGAAGCTGAAACCTCAGAACCAGCAGGCAGCAGCACACACACCCCTGCCCCCACCCCCCGCCAGGCCTAATCACCCAGTTAGAAATTAGAAGAGGTTTATTAAGTGGCCAAACAATAAACATGTCAGTGTTTTATTTTTTGCCTTTATTGGCACTTTATTGCCTTTATTTTCACCAGACCACGAGTAGAAGGAGAAGCAGAGGCCACCAGAGAGCACGGCACGGCTCCGGCGAAGCAGGCACCAGGTCAGCCCTGGGCAAAGGCAGCTCCCACGCACGGGTCCCTGCCTGGCCTCTGGCTCTCACGGGAATGTCCTCGTCTGGAAGGGCAAGGTCTCCTTGCACTGAGTCGTGTCCGTATCCAGCTTGAGCTCAGCGTAGTCGACAACAGCACTGAGGCAAAGCTCCACCTCACGGCTGCTCTCCTCCAGGACAGTGTGAGCTGGTTCTGGGTCTGTCTCGATCACCTCCAAACAGGAAAGGGAAGAATCACTGAGCAGAGCCTAGAAAGCCCGGCTCAGCAAGAGGAGGCTTTTGGCCTCCAAGATCAGCCTCGTACAGGGGCTAGAAAGGACCATTCCCATTTATTTCCCCGGGAAGGTGACAAAATTTAACCCTTCCATTACAGTGTTTGTTTCTACCGACTGAACACCATAATCACCACCATGACTGAGAATACACCCATGGGGACAATGACTGGGTCATAGGTACCTGTCCCTGTGTTTCAACCCTGTAGAGTGTCAGACCTTTTTCATGGCCCGCTACAGATCCAGCAGGCCTCTAAATTAGGATTAAGTTCCCCTGTGGGAGTTCTGTGGATGGAGAACCCCAAGACTGAACAAAACCAGAAAGCACCTTTTCCCTCTTGTCTTAGCGGCAGGTGCTTTCCAGACACCATGTGTGGGGCAACAGCCACGCTGGTGAGGGCTGGGGACGGCCGTTTTGGAATGGGGACGAACTCACTAGGAAAGCCTCCGACTGCTGCTGCTGATGGGGAAGAAGTGTGGTTTACAGGTCTTAAAAAGGCTCAGAAACTAGGGAGGAACACGTGCCAGGTACGTGTGTGTGGCACTTTCTGGAGCGATGCTTCTCCAGACTGCTGCACGACTGCCACGCAGCACCTGGGCTGCTGCACAATGAGATATCCCACACAACATGGGCACCACCACCAAAACCTCTGCTATCGGTGTAGGCAGAGCTGACAGCTCACCCACCATGTGCCGGTGGGCTGGCCAGCGCACACACAAGAGCACTAGTGTGGCTCTCCACTCCAAAACAAGAGTCAGAGTGCAGCGCCTTAAACTCCTTGTTGGTGAAAAGGCACTGAATTCGACGAAGAAATTTTAACACCACAAAACGTGATAAAATCGTAAAATGTGCCCTCCCGTTCAACACAGGTTGCAACACTTCAGCTTTTGGCAGAGACCGGTAGTTTGCATGTGGCTAAACGTGTCTTGTCAAAAGACCTCCCCATTTTGTGTTGGTGTCACAGGTCACTGCATCTGCCTCTCCCCCAAAACGCACTGCGGGTGAACCTCACGGGTGGATTAAACGTCAGGAGGACGCAGGAGCTGCTCAGCCAGCAGAGATGGTGGCCTGCCAGGGTTTTTTTGTAGCAGCTCCGTTAGCTTTTCCTGTTTGCGTTTCTTACCTTCTTCTTCACAGGCCACGTGGCTCCTGGGCCCCTCATGGTGGTATCCACCCACTTGATGGTGCGCAGGCAGTCATCCCAGTCTTTAATCTGCTCCGGCGGCAGCGGGAAGGTGATCCTAGCCACCTTGCACTTCACAGGGTGCATTTTGAAGGTGACCGCGACATCCGATTTCAAGGTCACTGTGATGGCCTTAGCACAGCCAGCATGGAGGTGTCCCACCTAGGGAGAACCAGAGAGCCAAGACCTAACTGGAATCACTAGCAAGGGCAGGATTGACAGCAAAGAGATCGATCCATGTGGTGAGCAGCTGTGCCAGGAATCTGCCTCTTACCGTGTATTCATCTGGGGTTTGACAGAGGAAAATACAAAAGATGCCACCTCCCGTAACACTGAGCCTTTTCTGTGGGGTTGACAGCCCCGTGCCAGCTAAGCCAGGGATTGCAGCTCCTTTGTGGCACTGAAACAGGCTCTCACCGGTACGTGGTGACTCCCTGCCAGCTCCTGGGAACCCGCCGGGCAGGGCTGGAGCAATGGGAAAAGGCAGAGCCATCCAAACTCACCTTGGGGGAGAAGTGAAATGGGGTGTCTGCCAGCCACTCAAACCGCATCGCCTCCGTCCTGCTGCGGTTGGTGATGGTGAAGGTCACGCTGTAGGGTTTCCCGATGTGACAGTCCCCGAACGGGATGTGATTCACTCTGGCAGCTGCTAGGAATGAGAGCAGGAGGTCTCAGTGTGCCTGAGGTCCATCCACCCCCCTCACATCCACAGAGACAGGCGTGGCCAACTCTTCCTTGCTCCAAGCCTTCCTCCCTGGGGAGACGCAGTTCCCCATCCTACCGCTTCCATGCAAGCGCCCTGCCACATCCCTAAACCCGTGGCTGTGGCTGTGCAGAGCCACGCAGCACAGCATGCACTGCCCCTCTGCACAGAGCCAGCACGCTCCCAGACCGCCAGGTCAGGGGGTGACAGCACAGGCTGCGTATATCGAGGGCACAAATCATTAGACACGGGCTTCATCTCCATAGCATACCATGGGCTGGCAGCCCTCCTTTTGGAGATACTCAGCTGAACGCGGGTATCTCTGACCCTTCCCTGCTAGCCTGCAAGCTTCTCCCTTGACAGACGATCTTCTCTTCTGCTCTCAAGCTGCCTCTTAAGCCTCTGCAGGCTACAAAAGGCAGCAGGATCTGGCTGCTAAAGCTGGACCGCAGGTGCGCGGCACAGGGTGAGCAGAAACGTCTGTTTTCCTGTTCCTTGATCCACCTGGGCAGCCTTTCCTCTCTTACCCTCAATTACGTCTTCCTCTAGATTGCCCTCAGCATTCTCCTCCTCCTCACTGTCTGCCACCAGTCCGTGGATGTTATCTAGCGTGAAGTCATCCTCGTAGCCTTCGCCCACCAGCTGAATGTCGGTCTCCTCATACGGGTTGTTCACCACTGACAAGTGGATCCTGCCTTCCACGCGTTGGGCCAGGGTGGGTTTGAAAAGCACGTCAAACTCTGCTAATTCCCCACGGAGCAGGACCAGGAGAGCGGTGTGAGGCTTCCTCTCTGCACAGCAATGAAATCAGCGACAAGTGATACAGCTGTACCGCTGAAATATTTCTGTGGGGCGTAAGGGGTTGAAACCTCTAAGCACAGGTTCTCCCACCAATGGTGCCAGACCCTCCTCCTATGTTCACAAGGCTACGACAGCACCACGCGTATCACTGCTGAAGTGTCTTAAACACAGGTTAACACCCAGCGCTCACTCAAACTGCAGTCAGTCAGCTCCTGCCACACGTAAAGCTGAGCCAAAGAATGGGTTTGGCTTCTGTTGGCTGGCTGTGGGCTCAGGGGCTGCCTCCATTCAGGCTGCTACTCCCACACGCAGCAAAGACCTCAGATGGTCCGCTGAAGTGGTGACAGCCCCCCGCAACTCAACCCACCATGTCCAGAGGAACAGAAAAAACTTCCAACCACTTTCTAGGAGGAAGCCGTGCGCAGAGTCCACATGAAAAGCTGGGGGTACAGAGAGCCCCAGCGAAGAAACAACACCTAACATTTGGCGGCTGCTTGGCCAAGCCAAGAGCAGGGCACACATTTCTCCCCTGTGTGGATGACC
Organism: Falco naumanni; assembly: GCF_017639655.2. Taxonomy (NCBI): domain Eukaryota; kingdom Metazoa; phylum Chordata; class Aves; order Falconiformes; family Falconidae; genus Falco; species Falco naumanni. The sequence continues at coordinate 38,393 of NW_024427407.1, forward strand.
GCGCTTCACACTTACTGGATTTACCTCCTGCAGGAGAGTCCTCCTTCACGCCCCCAGCTTGGTAGACGCATTGTGTGGTGGGCCTGGCTTTCAAGAAGAAAACTCCCGCTTCATCCAACAGGTCTATCGTCAACTGAGAAAAAGGAACACAGAGCACAACCACACTGCTGTGGGTACAGGGTGACACGTGGGTTGGCACCGTACTGGTGCTGGTCCAGCACGGGGCATCCAGCATGCTTCCCCGCTTCAAACACAGCTCTTAGCTAAACTTACAAAGTTCAAGTAAAACTAGACAGAAAAAAGAAGCGTTCAGAGGCGTTGGGATACAAAAGTAATGAACAGAATTTTTCATTAAAGTGTAGTAAAATGGGATCAAATACAATCTAATGCAACTAGGACATCACACGTGCCCACCCGAGAATCAAAGCGTGAGAAGAGAGATGGGGGGAAAACACCCCACCAACTTTCTTGCGTTGTATTTAACTGAAAAGGATAGGCTAGTCAGAAAAATCGCATTTCCAAGAGGAACTCTCTTCCTGGAAATTGCAAGTCAGTCATTTGCTTAAAAAGAATTTCTGAGAGCTGTTTCCAGGTCTGCCATGCTTCCTGGGACCTTTTCTCCACGAGACAAGCACTTGTTGCCAGACCAGAGCGTTCCCTGAGCAGGTCCTCACCTGGACAGGTAGGGTGCCACCATTATGAAGGACCAGAGGGAGTTTTTGTGAATCACCCAGCAACAGCTTCTTAAAGACCAGCAGAGGGTTCCCTCTCTTACTGTGAAGTACCGGGCGCAGGACTGTCACCCGAGGCAGAGTCCCATCTCCACTGACACGGAAGGTCAGGCTTTGCGCTTTAATTGCTGCAGGGCTGCAGGAAAGGCAGAGGAGAGATCGTGACGGCCGGCACTAACCAATTTCCCACCTGGCAAGCAACAAAGCAGGGACCACCCACTGCATTTTCCCTGGCTGGTGCTCCTGTACCCCACGACACAGGTCTCCTCCACCCCCCTCCTCCCAATCCAATCAGGGCCATTCACAAGAGCTCTGAAGAGCCAGAGCCTTCCAGAGTAGCAGTTAAAGAACATGTCACTGAATCGAATCATGCAGCACAGCAGGTAAATAATGAGGCGACAGGCGAGACATGGCAAATTCACTGGCTGCGATGATATGAGACACGTGCAAAAAGCACGAGCGCAGCATGGAAATAGTATAAAAGCAAGAAGGGAAAAATAAATAGCACCGTCAGTAATGATTATTTCCAAGGACGCTAAAAAAGGAATTGCGTACTAGAGCAGAAAGCTGACTTGTCCTGACTCAGCCACTAAACGGCTGGGGAAGAGCCGGTCAGAGCCCTGGTACACACGTCCCAGGACAGGGGAACTGGGCTCCTCTTTTAGAAGGGCTCCAGTCGCTCCTTTGACAGAGAATAGCTTAACATACCCCAGGTAATCACATACAATCATCTCATTTTAACAGAAACAAGGAGGAAATAATGCACGCTGGCTGGCTGGCACAGAAACGGCTTCATCTAAACCTTTGTCCTTGGAAAGCCCCAGCTCAACTGTTGCACATCTCCATTTCTTGCTGATTCACTAACTCCCAGCTGGCTACCAAATGCTGCACTGTCTTCACAGTCACTCGCAGAGGCTAAGCTATAACCCCTTCTCTTTCTACTCTGTCTAGTAGTTACCGCCTCCTCTATTCTCTAATGCTAAGCACTCTGCCTAAGGCTACTGAGAGCATCAGGGTTAACAAGAGGTCGGGGTCCTCCCAGAGGAGGGGCAGCCATCAGGCAGGTCCCCCCGCCCAGATTTCACAGGGGGACTTACCTCGCCAGGACATCGAGGGAAGCCTCAAAAGTGCACTGGTAGCTCTGCATCATCTGTGGAGCGAAGGTCACCGTAGCAAAGGCGTGGGAGCAGCTGGGCACGCACATCTGAATGGGATCCACCTTGAAAATGTCACTGATGGGGCTGTGAAACTTGGGGGAACCCACAGAGCCGTGTTAGGAGGAAACATCCTTCAGTGTTTCGTACGCAGTCTTATTCTTATATGCGTCACCGGGAACAGCCCCAGACAGCGTGTCTCCCTCCCTGCTTGCCCTGGGCAGGCTCCTTCCATCGCAGGGGTGACTCCAAAGCGGTGCTGACCTTGCACAGGGAGCCCAGGAGCGCAAAAGCTGGCTTTGAGCACTGGGCAGCCACCCCAGCACACAAGGGAGGGGGGGCACTGCACGGAAACCCCGCAACTAACCTCAAACTGGCCTTTAAAGAGAAGGAAAAGGCCAGGGAGCCTGAGGGAATGGTCTGCTTTGAGCCCAGGCACGTCAGGCCAGTAAAGGCCCCCTCTGAGCAGGCTTCCAAGAGATGTGCAGAAGGGTTTGGGTCTCCCACCAAAGACCCAGCCAGAGCGGTGAGCCAAAGCCTTGCTCGAGACGTGCCAAATTCAGAACTGCCACCCTGGCACTGCTGCTCCCCCCTGTAGCCTGACCTGCACGGAGCTGGACTAGGGCGGGCAAGAGGAAGCAACGAGTCTGGAGAACAAGGCAGCGCAGCCTGTAAAGAGCAACGGTCACCTTGGCCTCTTGTTCTTACCTCACCGGCGATGGGTTTGATGGAAAGGACCACATTGCAGGGGACTTTGTTGACATTGTGGATCTTGAAGCGAGCTGTGGCCCGGTGCCCAACCCGAACGTCGGTGAAGATAAACTTGTTCTCATCTCTGACATACACACCCTTGTCTCGCATCGTCTGCGGGGTCTGGCAGAGGTTGACGTTGCTGCAGATTCGATGCTCCTCAAAGATGGACTCGATGTCATCAACCACAAATGCTGCGGAGCAGAGCAGAGGGAGGGCTGAATGCTGAATTCCTGATGAATTTTCCGGGACCCTGCTGGCCTCTCGGAAGGCTTGATAAACCCTTTCTGCCCAGGTCACTGCAAAACCCAGCCTTGGGCGGGGAGTCGGCTGCGAGGATGGAGCTCAGTCCCAGTCAAGGAGTATTGCTTTCCTTTTATCCTTCCATGCATCCCTCCCAGCCTCTCCCCGCTGGCTGACTTGAAAAGAACTGGAACCTCTGAGGATTTTAGGGTTTAGCTTCAAGGTCAGGGCGCCTCTCTAACCAAGCAATAAGTTCAGGTGCTGACCAGCAGCAGGTCTGGCTGTGGGAACCTGTGGACGGGGCGTACCTGGGAGGCAGGACTCAGCCAGCAGGGTATAGGGGATGCCGAGGGGATTGTCCTGGGGGTCTCTGTCGCTGATATCGATGCGCAGGTGCTCCTCGCACGTCCCCAGTGATTCCGCAGAGCAATCCACCGTGATCATCTGCTGGCCCCCAGGAGGGATGGAACCAAAGCCAGGGTACACCGTGAACATGCCTAGAGTGACGCGAGCCTGCAGAAAGAGTCCCAGGAGAGGCTGACGTCCAGCAGCCCAGCCTTGAGCATCCCCAGCAAGGAGTACGCCGCTCCTCAACCTCCAGCCAGGCCGAGCCCCCAGTCCCAGGGCAGGGAGGGATGACTCCACGGCCCAGAGGCAGCCCCAGGACGAGAGGGACAAGCCAGGAGGAGCTGCAGGCCTATCCTGGCTGGCACAGAGGACGGAGTATGGGTGTAAAAGGTGAAGGTGCTAGCTGGGATCCTCCAGCCTCAGGGGTAAAACAGGAGAGCAGAAATAACTGTGAGAAGTGACGGGAGGGAAGGGAGGGGACTGGGAAGACGAAAACACAAGGTCATCTGGTATCTATGGAGTGGGACTTCAAACAGGAACGTGCCCACATCTGTGGTATTCACAGTCCTATTTTGGCTAGCAGCCACCAAAACACGGGACCTGCTCCTCTCTCTTGACCCCACAACTCCAAGTCTGAGCCAGAGCACGGGACTGTCAGTGCAACTGAGCAGCTCCTGCCTCTGCTTGTGGCTGGGAGATGACGGACCTCCATCGTGCAGACCATGTCCCACCCCACGGTGATGAGCCCCCATCAGCGTCCTCCCCCAGCACCCGCAGCAGTGTGTCTTGGGGAGCGGGAGCCACCCACCTGCATGGAGGGGCTGGCAACCTTCTGCAGCGAGCGCTTGCTTTTCTTGGCTGAGGAAGTCCTTTGGTCTAAGTTCTCACTCTTGCCAGAGTGGGCAGATTTCATTTGACATCCACTAAGAGGAGAAAGCAGAAACATCCATCATGCTGAGCCCCCACCCTGCCTTCCTCTGAAGCCAAAGCTGACCTTCCCCTCCCCACAGAGGAAAGCCTCCCTGCCCCTCGCAGCCCCCGGCGGCACCTCCTGCAGCTTACAGACAGCTCAGCTGTATCACCAGCTTTGCCCGACACACGGGGACACTGAGGCACTTTTCCACTCCCTGTTCACAAGCAGGTGACGTGAACTGGACAATAACCCAGGTGTCTGGGCTGCCTGTCACACACCAGCCACGCTGTCGTGCCTCCTCAGGCAGGACAGGTGATGCAGGTCTTCTCTCACCTTTTCTCTTGCAATCGGGATGCGTCCTGGTCTGCTCGGTAGATGAGGAATTTAAAGTCAAGGCTACCTTTGTTCTCCAGCATGAAGGTGCAGGTTTTCCTGCTGCCCTTCACCATGGCACCGAAGTTGATGAGCGAGGCGGGGTGAATGCTGTACTTGCTGAACACAGCTTTCGCCGACACCCTCACTGGGATGACGGCGACGGTCTCGCCTCCTCCGCAGATGCTGGGCTCCATCACCTGCAGCCAGAGGAGGGCTTGGTAAAACCAGCAAAGAGGCCAGCCTCTGACTCTGTTCCCTGATCCCATCCCAGGTCCCCATCAGCTCATCCTCCCTGTTTCAACGCCTCCTCCGGAGCCAGACTTTCAGCTCCGCTTAGGAAGCATCACAAATGTTTTCTGAGACATTGCTGTCACCTACGAGAATTACCCAGCTAAAGCCCTCCTTCCAGAAGGCACCTGTCCTGCTCACGCTCCCAAGACGTGCTGTGCCACCACTGCCTGGCTGGGGCAGCTCACCTGGTAGTGCAGGATGGGTTTGTCCTCGATATTCACTTCCGTCTTGGGGTGGAAGAACACCTGGACCTGCACAGGGCGCCCGGAGGCAGCCAGCAGGCCCTTCTGCGGCTGGATAGTGAAGTGGCTTGCCAGGTCTGGTATGGTGGTGCCTGCAGCTTTCAGCTGGAAACTGGGGAGAAAGGGAAGGAACAAAGACCTCTGCAGTTAAAAGTACAAGTGCCACCAGCACAGCCAGGACTTGACATAAGACCATAAAAAAATTAAAAGGGAAAGAGTCCAGCTCTGCTTGGGGAATCTCAGATCTTGAGAGAGTGCAGACCATCATGAGTGTTGCAAACTAACCTCGACACCCAGTTTTCTCATCCCCTCCCTTAAAGAGTCATAAAGAGAAAGGAGCTGCCCCTCAGAGGAAGGCAATGGATCTCAGCAGTGAGTGGCTTCAATTTCAGGGCCTCTCCTTCTGGTTCCTGCTCAGCTGTGAAGGACTTCTGGTGTGGGGCTGCATTCTCCCTTAAAGTCTTTGAGATTAGGGAGCCCGGGCTTTTTTTTTAACCAGACCACGAGGCAGCCAGCACGGGAAGCGGTTCTAGCCATGGGCAGGAGGAGAAGGCAGGCCTGGGCAGATGGTGGCACCACGCGTTCACAGACCAGGCAGCTGGACCCACCTGTACGCAATCTCGTACTTCCCCTTGTTCCTCAGAGTCAGCACTTGCTTCGCATCATCCAGGACTTTCAGGACTCCAAAATCCACGGTGCCACCTGCACCTGCAGAAAACCCGCAGAGCCAGGCAAGAAACGGGGAGTATTAGTGAGCTCTACAGACCACACCAAGTGACAAGACAGATATTTCAACACTTCCAGGCCAATTTCAATTGGCCTCTCAATACTGAAATGGGGCTTATAAGAAAGGTGGGGACAGGTGTTTCCTGGGGGGCTGTAGTGACAGGACAGGGGGCAATGGCTTTGAACTGGAGGAGGGGAGATTTACATGAGCTGTTGGGAAGAAATTCTTCACTGTGAGGGTGGCGAGGCACTGGCAGAGGCTGCCCGGAGCAGCTGTGGCTGCCCCACTCAAGGCCAGGTTGGACGGGGCTTGGGGCAACCTGGACTAGTGGAAGGTGTTCCTGCCCATGGCAGGGGGGTTGGGACAAGACAATCTTTGAGGTCCTTTCCAACCCAAACTGTTCTATGACACTGGGAGTTCTCAGGCAGCCCAAAACCCTTT
>NW_024427408.1:0-43941 GCF_017639655.2 Falco naumanni
TGCTGCACTTGTCAAGGTGAGGGTTTTTTGGCTCTATACGATTGCAAATGTGAGGGGTTAATTTTCAGAACACAGAGATACTAGGAGCAAACATTTGTGCTGTGCCTCACATGGCTGCAAGGACAGAGTGAGAACCAGCAAGAGAGTTCCTGCCTGGCACCTTCTCCAATGGAGCACTGCTGCACTTACCCACATGAGGGGTTTTTTTGGCTCTGCGTGACCGCAAATGTGAGAGTCCATTTTCTCACCACAGGAAGCAGGGAGCAGAACTTTTGTTCTGTGCCTCACAGGCTGCTGGGGCAGGGTGAGAAGTAGCAAGAGAATTCCTTCCTGGCACTTTTTTCAGGGGAGCATGCTGCACTTTCCCAAGTTGTTTTTTTTGTCTTTCTATGAGTGCAACCATGATGGTTCAATTTTCTCACCACAGAAAGCAGGGAGCAGAACTTTATGCTGTGCCTGACATGGCTGCCAGGGCAGGGTGAAACAGCAAAGAGAATTTTTTCCTGGTACCTCTTTATGGGAGGAGTCGCTGTACTTTCCAAAGTGACTTTTTTGGGCTCTTAACGACTGCAACACTTAAGGGTTAATTTTGCTCACCACGGAAAGCAGGGCAGGCAGAAACATTTGTGCTGTGCCTCACACGGCTACCAGGCGCAGGGTGAGAAGCAGCCGAGAATTCCTTCCTGCCACCTTCTCCAGGGAGCACTGCTGCACACTTTGCCAAGGTGAGTTTTTTGGGCTTTAGCATTATTGCCGAATGAAAAGAGGTCAATGTTCTCACCACAGAAAGGCAGGGAGCAGAACTTTTCTGCTGTGCCTGACACTCGCTGCCCAGGGGCAGGGTGAGAAGCAGCAAGAGAATTCCTTCCTGGAACCCTCTCCAGGGGAGCAGGCCCTGCTCTTTCCTAGCCATGTTTTTTGGTTCTGTATGGAGTGTAAATGGTGCTGTGTCAACTTTCCTCACCAGAGAAAGCAGGGAGCAGAACTCTTGTGCTGTGCCTCACATGGCTACCATGCACGGTGGGGAAGCAGCGAGAGAATTCCTTCCCTGGTACCTTCTCAGGGGAATTTCCCAGTTCCCGAGAGACTCCTGGCACTGGCTGCAAGGGGCGCTCCCAGCCGAAGGGTGGGCCTGGGTGTTGTTGGGGTGGGAATTGGTGATGTCTCCTTTCCTTAGTCACGTTAACACTTGGGATAACAAATGGATGCTTCGCTCCTATTGCTCTTTTATCATATCGCTCACAGTAACTGCTACTGGTTCCTTTTATCATATTGCATGCTATTTGCTTTTATTGCAATAATAAGAAACTGCATTTGATATATTCCATTATTTGATATACTTGATAGATTTGATTATATTTGAGTGAGTGGAGTTTCAGCTTTGCTGTGTATCCAGTCAGCCAGCAAAACTAATTCGGGCGGTAGTCGGCAGCGTACGAAGTAAAACTCTCTCTATTTAGGAAAAAAAAAATGTTCCTCGACTTGCTATTGTCAGGTGGGGGAACCATTGCCTTATGGTGTTTGGGCCAGAGTGGTCTGGTGGTGGCTGGGCAGTTGGGCCATGCCAGGGGACAGAGGGACAGGGAGCAGGGGAGGGGGGCGTGGGGAAGGGGTTTAGGGCGGACGGGTGGGAATGATGAAGGTAGTTTAGGATGGACCGGGGTGTGTGAGGGTGGGGCAAGGAATGTGTGTTTGTGGGAGTGGGGTGTATGGGGGGTGGGGTGTGGGGGGAGGTGGGGTGGGGGAGTGGGGGAGGTGGGGGTATGTGGGGGGGTGCATATTGATACACGGGGGGGGAGGTGTTGAGGCTGTGTCTGTTATTTAGAGAACAGAGTGGGGAGTCCTGGGGGAAGGGTTTTAGGGACGGATGGGCGAGGTTGATGAAGGCCTTTAGGGAAGGACAGGGAGGGGAGGTGTTGGGGTTGGGGGAAGGACTTTAGGGACGGACCGAGGGTGGGGGAGGGACTTTAGGGCCGGACCAGGGTCTGGGGGAGAAGTTTTAGGGCCAGGGCAGGGAGGTGGAGGTGGGGGATGATTTCAGGAACAGCCAGGATGGAGGAGGGTGTCAAGGGAAGTCTTTCAGGGTTGTTTGGGGGGAAGGATTTTAGGGACGGATGTGGTGTCTGGCGGGACGTTTGATGCCACCGTATAGATTCCACTGTATATACATTTATGTCCAGGGATTCTGTTAAGGGGAAGCTGCTGGCTCGGCAAAGGGACAAGATGTCTGAGCTCCCCAGTTGCCACGCTCTGATTTGCTGTGTAGCTCTACGTTAAACACACCTGCGCACAAAGGTTAGGCCAAGCTGACTCTCTAAAGCTGTTAGAAGTGACGGAATTAAGGGACCTCTCATCCAGGGAGTCAGCCTTGGGAGGGATGGGGAACAAAGAACGGATGGGGAAAAGATCTGCGTTCTCTTCGGTGATGCAGAAAGAGCCTCTGGGTGAGGACGTTTGTGGTCGCAGGAGGAGACAAGCCGATAGAGTGCTGCGATCCGCAGAATGTTGGTTGGAATTCGGACAAAGGTAATTGTTGTGGGGGGAGATCGTGACCTCTGACTCAGATAGCCCCCCGAGAGAGGGCAAGGCCCCGCTTGGGGAGCACGGGGAGCTAGTAAAAAAGCTCAGCAGTGCTGTCTGAGGGTGTGTGCTCGTTTGCATTAAAGCAAGCAACTTGTAACCCATCCCGTGCCTGACTGAAAATGCGTGTGTAATGCGCTATGAGTGTGCAAGTGCTCTGCTGTCCATAGTGCGTACCCTCGAGGAACTGGGTGAGCACGCTCAGAGGAAACATTCCCCCCGTGCTCCCAGCACTGCCATAAAGAATGCCGGCCTTCTGAAACTTGCAAGCAAGGCTTAGAGGGTTTTTCTCCCTGACCGACTTTATGGTATCATTCCCACCATACTGGAGAGAGCAAATCTTTTTCTCTTTGGTGGTGAAAGCAGCTTGGGGCGCGTCACTGAAGTGCAGCACTTTTTTAACCTCAGGTCTAAAGTGCCACTGGTCCTACCGTGGAATACATCCTTCCTCAGGCTTTCAGCAAACGGAAAGGATGCATCAAACCCACCCCACAAACATGTCCTGCGCTTTTTTTTATCTTTCCTGGAACGTGGGGACATGACCCTGCTGGGCCATCAGGGCCACCTGCCTGGGAGCCAAGATGGTGCCTTTACATTCCAGGCTAAGAACTTACCTTCTTTTTTTCCTTTTCAGTGACTTTAGAGCCATCCTTAGGGAGGCTGGTTAAGCTGGTTTACTGCACAGCTGGTCGCCAGTGGAGGGAAGCGGTAAGCTCTGCTATCGCCTTTGGTGTTTACTTGTTACCTTGTCGCTCGTTTGAGTGATCTTCTCATGCCCTGGCAAGCAGAAGCTATCACTCCACTTTAGGCCTTGGTCTAAAAGCCATGCAAAGCAATATTGAAAGTCATTCTGAGATGTGGAACAGGCCCCAATATACATTTTATAAAAGTGCATCTTGGCTGCTGTTTGTCTTTGTATGGGTGTTTTTCCCTTTTCTCCAGACTGTTGAAGCTCTGAAAGGCGCCGATGAGCTGCTCTCCCTCAGTTTGCTCCTTTGCCTTTGGGGAGTGCTGTTCATGTTTTCTTCATGGCTTTGCAGAGGAGAAAATCCATGAATACACAGCCTTGCTTGAATTGATCTTGCTGGAAAGTGGTTGAAAGCTTATTGCTGCCCCATCTTGCAAATGGCATACATTCTGGTTCTGATTTGATGGGCAGCGTGTCGGCTTGTCGGATAACTGTAGAACGATTCAATTGCTCAAAGCAGCAATGCTGATAGGGAGAGTTTACGTACTTCCTTGCACAAAGCAGTTCTGGGCTTTTTTCCCTCTGCGTGTGTTTCTGTGCAGACATGTGCGTGAAACACAGGTGTCTCTCTGTGCCACAGGTGGGACTGATGACAGCTTTTCATTTCATTTCAACTAGAATTTAACAAAGATTGTGCCTGCAAAAGAATTTGAGCAGCTGTCCTTGTTTCCCAGAGCAAGCATCCAAGCACTGGGGAGCAGTTTGCAGGATCAGAACCTGAGCCTGCTCTGGGTGGTAAATCCTCAGGAGAGGAAAGAGAAACCCCAATTTTTTCAATACAGATCTAGTTCCCTTAATATTTTGAGCAGCAGAGGGGGGTGAGATGGGGCGGTGTGGTGACAGGAGAGGGACAGGAGAGGGACAGAGGAATGAAGAGAACAGGGGTGGATCTGGGCAGGGAGTGGAGGAAGGAAACCCCTGCTGAAGAGTCAGCAAACCATGAAGTATTCCTATGTGCTAAATTTCATCACACTAGCCTGTTTCCACAGCAAAGACTCCAAAGTTACCCAAAGAAACAAGGAAAAGAGCAATTGGTACTAGTGATGGCAAACACCATGGAGTTCTTGGCAGCATGAGGAAATAGATAACTACTGTAGGAAGTTCAATGACCTAAACTGATGGAAATAAATCTCTGAAACATTTAGGGCAGCTATTGCGTAATTTTTATGTCTGTCTGACTATATATCGATCGATCGATCGATCTTGCAGAAGACCCAGTTGCAAGACCCTACAGTAATATACCTCTGTTCCTGGTAATAATACTTAGCCCTAAGACTCAATATTAAAACTCAACCTTAAGACCTAACCCTGAGACCTAAATTTAAGACTTAAGCTAAGACTTAACCCTAAGACATAATCCTAATACCTAACCCTAACACCTAACCTAAAGACCTAACCCTAGAGACTGAACTCTAAGACTTAACCCTAAGACTTAACCTTAACACTAAACCTTAACACTTAAACCTAAGACTTAACCCTAAGACCGAACCTAAAGACTTAACCTGAAGACATAACCTTAATACATAACCTTAAGAATTAACCATAAGACTGAACCCTAAAGACTCAACCTTAAGACGTAACCCTAAGACTTAACCCTATAGACTTAACACCAAGACTTAACCCTAAGAACTAACCCTAAGACTTAGCCCTCAGACTTAACCTTAAGCCGTAAATCTAAGACTTAACCCTAAGACTTTATCCTGACTCAGTTCTAAGACTTAACCATAAGAATTAACCTTAAGAATTAACCTAAAACTTAACCATTAGGCCTATCCCTAAGACTTAAACCTAAGAACTAACCCTAAGACCTCACCATAAGAATTAACTCTAAGATTTATCCTTAAGACTTAATGCTAGGACTTAACCTTAAGATTTAATCTTAAAACAGCCAGAAGACATAATCCTAATACCTAACCATAAGGCCTAACTCTAAGACTTAAGCCTAAGACTTAACTCTAAGACTGAACTCTATAAACTTATCCCAAAGACTTAACCCTAAGACTAAATCTTAAGACTTAACCCTAACACCTAAACTTAAGACTTAAGCTAAGACTTAACCCTAAGACTTAATCCTAATACCTAACCCTAAGAGCTAACGTAAAGACCTAACCCTAGAGACTGAACTCTAAGTCTTAATCCTAAGACTCAACCTTAAGACTTAACCCTTTGAATCTATCCCTAAGACCTAACCCTAATACCTAGCCTAATGACTTAACCGTAAGACTGAACCCTACAACTTAACCTAAAGACTTAACCATAAAACTTAACCTTAAGACTTAACCCTAAGACTAAATTGTAAGACTTAGCCCTAAAACTTAACCCTACATATAACCTTAAGACTTAACCCTAAAACTTGACCCTAAGACTCAACATTAAGACTTAACACTAAGACCTAACCCTAAGACCTAAAATAATGACCTAACCAGAAGACTGAACCCTAAGACTTAACATTGAGACTTAACCATAAGACTTAACGCTAAGACTTAACCCTAAGACCTAAACGTAAGACTTAGCCTTGAATCTTAATCCTACGACTTAAGCCTAAGACTTAACCCTAAGACTTAAACTTAAGACTTATACTTAAGACTTAAACCTAAGACTCAATCCGTAAGACTTAACCTTAAGACTTAACCCTGAGGCTTAAGCTTAAACTTAACCCTGAGACTTAATTCTAAAACATATCCCCAAGACAACTCTAAGACTTAAACCTAAGACTCAATCCATAAGATTAAACTTAAAAATTAACCTTAAGACTTAAACTTAAGAATTAAACATAAATCTTAACGCTGACACTTAACCCTAAGACGTATCCCAAAGACTTAAACTTAAGACTTAACCCTAAGACTCAAAGCCTAGGACTTAAGATTTAACCTTAAGACTGAACACAAAGACTTAACCCTAAAACTTAAATTTATGAGTTAACCTTAAGACTTAACACTAAGACTTAACCTTAAGACATAACCAGAACACTTAAATTTAAGACTTAACCTTAACACTTAACCGTACGACTTAACCTTAAGATTTAACCCTAAGACTTAAATTTAAGACTTATCCTTAAGACTTAACCCTAAGACTTAAATTTAGGTCTTAACCTTAACAGTTAACCCTAAGACATAACCCTGAGACTTAAACCTAATACTTAATCTTAGAGACTTAACCCTTAGACTTAACCTTAAGACTTAACACTAACACTTATAATTAAGACTTGAGCTTAAGACTTAACCTTGTGACTCAACCTTAAAAACTGAACCTGAGACTTAACCCTAAGACTTAACATTAAGACATAACCTTAAGACTTAACCGTAAGACTTAACTCTTAAGATTAACCTTAATTCTTACCCTTAAAACTTAACCCTAAGACTGAACTCTAAGCCTTAAGCCTTACACTTAAACTTAAGACTTTATCTTAAGTCTTTACTCTAAGGCTTAACCCTAAGACTTCACCCTATCTTAACTTAAGACTTACCCCTGAGACTTAAAGATTTTAACACTAAGAATTGACCCTAGGTCTTAAATTTAAGACATAACATTAAGACTTAACCCTAAGACTTAACCTTAAAACTTAACCCTGAGACCTAACCCTAAGACTTAACATTAAGACTTAACCTTAAGACTTAACCAAAAGATTTAACCTTAAAAATCAACCCTAAGACTCAACCTTAAGACTTAACCCTAGGACTTAACACTAACACTTAACCCTGAGACTTAGCCTTAAGAAGTAACCCTAGGACTTAACCCTGAAACTGAACCTTAAAACTTTAACATTAAAATTTAAGACTTAACCTTAAGACTTAACCCTGAGATTTAACCTTGTACGACTTAACCCTAGGACTTAAATTTTAGACTTCACCCTAAGACTTAACCCTAAAAGTTAACCTTAAGACTTAACCCAAAGACACAACACTGATACTTAATGTTAAGACTTCACCTTAAAACTTACCCCTAAGACTTAACCCTGAGACTTAATCTTAAAGATTTTAACCCTAAGAATTATACCTAGGTCTTAAATTTAAGACTTAACCCTAAGACTTAAACATAAGACTTAACCCTAAGACATAACCCTGAGACTTAACCCTAAGACTGAACCCTAAGACTTAACCTTAAGACTTAACCCTAAATCTTAACCCTGAGATTAACCTTGAGACTTAACCTTAAGACTTATCCCCAAGACTTAAAATTAAGACTTAAACTTATGACTTAACCATAAGACCTAACCCTGAGATTAAATCTTAAGACTTTAACCCTAAGACTTAATAGTAATACTTAACCTTAAGACAAAACCCTAAGACTAACCCTAAGACATAAACCTAAGACGTAAACTTAAAGATGTAACTATAAGTCTTATCCTTAAGACTTAACCCTAAGACATAACTCTAAGACTTAATCTTGAGTCTTAACCCTAAAACTTAACCCTAAGACTTAACCCTAAGATTTAACCATAAGACTTCACCTTAAGACTTAACCTTAAGATTTAACCTTAAGACTTAACCCTAAGACATAACCCTGAGACTTAACATTGAAACTTAGCCTTGAAACTTAACCCTGAGACTTAACCCTAAGAATTATCCCCTGTTGCGACGGAGGGAAGACACAGTCACTCAATAAGAGTGATCAGCAGACTTCGTTTATTGTCCCTTACAGTCACCTTTGATGCCTTGTTATAATTAGCTCATACATATTACAAAAGTTAAGCTCATTATTGGTTAGTTGCCTAAATACCAAGCCCGCCCCTAGTTTCTCTTCTGTAGTTATCTGTTCCCACCTGCAACATTCTTTTCCCAGCGAAATCTTCCTGTTATTGTGTAACAAGGACAGCCAAAGACAGTGTATTTTTGCTTTACTTCAGATAAGCTGAGAGCGATGTGCATTTTTGTCCAGCCAGCTGGACTATGTCTATGAGACCTTTTTCAGCTAGCCAGTTATCCACAATTCCCCCGTTTTTATTTTGGGCGACATAGGCCTGGTTGACCATTTTCAATAACAGCGTTTTAACACAGGAAAATACACAGCCAACTTATAAAATCTCAGTTCAGAAGGATAATTCCAGAAATACTTGAAAAATAAAGTTAGCTTGAAGCTTTAATTTAGATGCTCTTTCTGTTCCAGTGATATAAAAAGTTTAAAAAATGCAAAGGTAATTTTAAAGTTCTGAACATGGACTAATGCAAGCTCAAAACCCAAAAAGAAACCAAACTGATGTTTGACTAGGAATATTTGCAAATATTTTAGTGGAAAATCCCTGACCATTAACAATTTTCTGTCCAAATAACAACTGCCCTTATGCAACCAACCAGTCCATACATTTTCTGAAGAATACCTCATTGATATCAAAGAATTAACAAAGGGGGGAAATTAGTTCTAAGCTATATACATTCATAAGTGGATTTTTCAACAGTTACATACAGATTTACACACTAAGCCATAATGGCTTGTAGGTGATACACACAAGAAGAGTACCTTGCTTATCTGTCTGAATGTCTATGCTAAATTTGACAACTATGCCACAAGCCAAGCCTACATGGGTGCTGTATGTTATGCACGTTCCTTAACAAACAGAAGTGTAATAGACAAATTCCCAAGATCTAGTCCCCAACCTAATTATATTATTTTGTAGCCAATTAAGGAAAATAACACAAATGTGCATATCTACATGTGCACACACCTTTTAGTTCAGAACCAATCTGTGATAAAAGGCCTTAGCCTTATGGCATCATCGAATCTTAACGAGTACAGTAACTAAAAATGCAGTCTTACTGTAAGTGCGATTTATGCTGACATTCCCTCAAATGCTACACGTGAGTATTTCTCACTCAACTGCCTCAAGTTAAAATAGTAGTATTTGTTAATATGTATTAAAAAATCATTAATTCTCTACAATAGCAGTTGACTTCCATAATACTATGTAAGCAAAAGAGGCTTAAGATGGGTTTTCTGAATACTAACAATTTATTTTAGACTGTCTAAACTCAGGTCTTGAAAGATTTCACTCTGCCAGACATAGAAACACTGTTGCACTCCAGTTGTGATATCCCTTTTCCCAAGTTGTCACATGCACATCTCGCTCAAGCAACATTATTGTCAAAGTTTCTCTCTGCTACATAAAAGCATATTGCACTTGTAGATAGAAAAGACAGCACCCTTACTTAGATTATTACCTTATTACCTCATAACTCTTAGTATACCTTGTATCTCTGATTTCATCACTTCAAAACTTCACCAGAAGCAGATAAAACCACAGCATCAGACTAAACTACACCTTAACTGCTGATTGAAATAAAGGCATTCTCTTCAGATAGGCCTAATGCTTACAAATAATTTTGGCTGGTTTTGAACAAAAAACTATTATTACAATAATGATCAAAAATAATAATCCCGTTTGCAAAATGCCTTTAAGCCAGCCTCCTAGTCCCAACCAATTTCCACATTCAGAATACAGCATAAATACAGAATACAGAATAAATTATCTCCATCAAGGCAAAAAGGCTTCTCTTTAAGCACAGAGATGTTTGCTAGTTCAAGGCAGAAACCCATTTCTTGTAGGGGACATCTGAAGCACTTTTTTTTTTTTTTTTTTTTTTTTTGTGGGCTTGTAATCAAGTCCGTATTTTTCCTTGAGAAGCTTAAGCTGTTCCTCTTGTTTCAGGAGTGTTTCCAACTCTGATTTGTCGAATAGGTCCGTATTTCCCAAACATATCGTACATTTCCTCCGCTGTGATTTTATACGGCAGGTTCCGAATATAGAGGATCCGATTGACCTCTGGGTGCAGCCAGATGTTAGCTCGCTTGGCCGCTTGCATCGCCATGGCGCCGATCGGGGGGTTGGGGGGGGGATGTGCCGCCTTGGAGAGAAACTGCGGCCGGGAAGGGGCCTGCCGGGCTGCGCCGCCGCTCGCCGCTGCCGCGGGGGTCCCGGATGCTATCCCATACGCTAACAACCCGGGTAATTCCTTTTTACAATCTATGTCCTGCACGCTCCGCTTTTCTAAAAAGCATATGAGCGAATCGTACGTCGCTTGTCTCTCCACACCTTCGTCAGCGCTGTTGCAGCCTTTGCGAGACTTCGGCGACGCGTGGCCGGCGGGACCCTCTGTAGGTGCTCCCGGGCGCGGGGACTGTGCCCTGCCGCCTCCTGCGCTGCTTTCAGGACCGGTACCCGAATCTCCGTCGAACCGTGGCTCGCAGGTTCAGCCCTCTCTAGGGTCCCTGTTCGGGCGCCATTTGTCGCGACGGAGGGAAGACACAGTCACTCAATATGAGTGATCAGCAGACTTCGTTTATTGTCCCTTACAGTCACCTTTTATGCCTTATTATAATTAGCTCATACATATTACAAAAGTTAAGCTCATTATTGGTTAGTTGCCTAAATACCAAGCCTGCCCCTAGTTTCTCTTCTGTAGTTATCTGTTCCCACCTGCAACATTCTTTTCCCAGCGAAATCTTCCTGTTATTGTGTAACAAGGACAGCCAAAGACAGTGTATTTTGCTTTACTTCAGATAAGCTGAGAGCGATGTGCATTTTTGTCCAGCCAGCTGGACTATGTCTATGTGAACTTTTTCAGCTAGCCAGTTATCCACAATCCCCAAGACTTAAACTACAGACTTAAAAGACCTAACCCTGACTCAACCTAAAGATTCAACCTTAAGTCTTAACCCTGAGATTAACCTTGAGACTTAAACCTGAGATTAAACCGTAAGACTTTAACCCTAAGTCTTAAACTTAAGACTTAACCCTGAGATTTAATCTTAAAACTTTAACCCAAAGACTTAACCCTAGGACTTAACCCTAAAACTTAACCCTAAGACTTCACTGTAGGACAAGGCCTCAAGGACAGGAGTCCAAGTACTGATAGCCTGATGAATAGAGACTTGTTAGAACTTGTAGGGCACAAGCCCTGGGAACCAAGGAACAAGCCAACTGCAGACCCCTGAGCCGCTACAGCTGAGGAGGCAGCCAGGCGGACAGAGAAACAAGTAGCCAGATAAGGGAACGGATGGCGCCGATATGTAACTTTGTTAATCAAGAAAGCCGCCTAGAAAGAAACTCCCTAACTTTGGAATAGAAACTGTTGCTATGTCAAGGTAAACTAATAAGTTCCTATTGTTCTAACAGTGTGCCTTAAATATCAACCAATCCCTGTTTTTTATGCTTAAGATTTAACCAATCAGTGTGTAATATGTAGAAAGTAGAAACGTATACAAGTGTAAGAAAATCACTAATAAACCGACAACTTGCTTGCATCAAGCTGCGTCCCATCTCTTCATTCGCTGCAAATTGGTGACCCCGACGTGATCTGGTGAAGGATCTGATGTGGACGGACTCTCGAATCGCCTGACTGAGCGACATGCAGCAAATCCCACAGAACTTTGAATGATCCGCTGAAAGGAAGCGGGAGCCGGCCTGAACACCCTGCGGAGTTGAGAGGTGAGCTGTGGGAAATCCGTAATGGGGAATCAGGCTTCGTCCCCGGAAAGAGACGTATACGAGCTTATGAAAGGTCTCCCTAACAAACATGAGAAAAGTATTTCTGGGCATGACCTTAAAGCAATGCTTAAGTGGGTGCAAGTAAATATGCCTGCAGTGACTGCAACTACAATTTTCACGCGGGAACTTTGGGACGATACAGGGGTGAAATTGTGGGATTCTGCAATAAAAAGCAATACTGAGTCCCACCGTCTGCTCTCTTCATGGAGAGTTATTTTTGAGACTATAAAAGCACAAAAAGAAAAGGCAGAGGAAGGAGAGGAGGAGGAGTCGCAAGCTCCTATAGCCCTTTCCTTATCAGCCTCTAAATCACAGTGCTCTAAACCCCTGGGTGTCAATGCAGCGGGGTATCCACCAGAAGAAGACCACTTTGACCCGGGATCGGTAGACCCTGAACAAGAACCTGATTTATACCCTCCTGATCTATGTGATGTGTGGGCAAAAATAAAGAAACAAGCCTTAAAGGAGGGGGATTTAGGAATGGCTAAAACTATAGTTGCTCCGGTCTTGTATTCTCAGGGTCGGGCAGGCGGAGCACGATGGGAGGCTCTTTCTTTTTCGGTTGTTAAAGAACTGCGCCGCACTGTTACGGAACATGGTATTTCTTCTCCCTGTTTTATAAGTCTGTTATCTTCTGTGTTTGATGCTTATGTCATGACTCCTCATGATTTGAAATCTTTAGCACGATTGCTGCTAACCCCGACTCAGTACACGTTATGGGAGTCGCACTGGAGAGGGGGACTGCAAGCACTCCTGCTCACGTACGTTAACCATAATGATGCTGCATCAGCTGCGCTGACAATAGAGCATCTCACGGGCACCGGTGCACGTGCTGATCCGGTAGCGCAGGCTCAACACTGCCCCCGTGCGGCTCTCGAGGCAATTAGAGAAGAGGCGAAAAAGGCTTTTTTCCAGGTCCCTGACGTACAAAAGCCACAAAAAGCTTTTACTAACATCACTCAGGAGTCTCGAGAACCTTATATGCAGTTTATTGGTAGACTAAAACAGGCTTTGGAACGTCAAGTAGATAATGCGGAAGCTCGGGATATATTGTTAACAAAACTAGCTGTTGAAAATGCTAATGTTGATTGTAAAAGGCTACTGAAGTCTCTTCCCAGCCCGAACCCCACTCTGGTGGAAATGGTGGAAGCATGTAACCGAATCGGTACGGTTGACCACAAGTTTGAAGCTATGGCTGCTGCTTTTGTAGCGATGCGTGGTGTGGGAAATTGCTATGGTTGTGGTAAGCCTGGTCATCTAAAGAGAAATTGTCTTGCTCGGGCTGCGGGGAATAAACAACAACCTCCTGGTCCTGGAGTTTGTCCGAAATGTCGGAAAGGGCGTGATTATGCTAATCGATGTTGACCTAAGTACGACTTCCAGGGACAACCGATACAGGGAAACCGACCGCGGAGCATGGGGCAGCGACGCGCGCAGACACAAGTGCCACAGCTGACATTTCAACATCCTCGGAGAGAAGCACCGACACCTCAAGTCTCTGTCCAGCAACCTCAGGCAGCGCCGGACTGGACCTGGCAACCTCACACACAGTAACACTGCTCGATTCCTTGGTTCATTTATTATCAACAAATGTCAAAGGACCATTACCCCCCGATACACAAGCTCTGTTAATTGGTAGATCTTCCACAACATTGTCTGGTCTCTTTGTTTTACCAGGTGTTATTGACTCTGACAGTGTGGATGAAATCAAAATCATGGCACGGACTCCATTTCCACCTTGTACGATACCTCAGGGTAGTCGAATAGCGCAATTGATTCTGATTCCAGCAAGGGTAAACTCTCTCATCACTGATCATCCTCCGCAGAGGAGAGGAGGTTTTGGATCCACAGGGTTACCTCACATTTTGTGGGTACAATCCATTTCTCCACAGCGGCCTATGTATCAGTGTACCCTTATTTACAATGACCAACAAATAGCACTAAATGGGATCATTGACACTGGAGCTGATGTCACAGTAATTTCTCAAGCCAAATGGCCTCCGCAATGGCCACTGACTAATGTCTCTCAGACACTGGCTGGGATAGGGGGGACCGGTAACAGTCGTCAGAGTTTGGAACTAATTCGAATTCAAGGACCAGAGGGACATGTGGCTTCTGTTAAACCTTTTGTGCTGCCTGTCCCTATGGTTTTGTGGGGATGTGATGTATTGTCACAATGGGGAATGTCCATCCGTACACATTTTTAGATGGGGCCATTGAAGTGCGCAACACCCTAAAAATAACCTGGAAATCTGATGTTCCTATTTGGGTGGATCAATGGCCCCTTCCTTTGGAAAAACTTCGCACACTTCAAAACTTAGTCTCAGAACAAGTGTCCCAAGGACACATTGTACCTTCTACTAGCCCATGGAATTCACCGGTTTTTGTTATTAAAAAACAAACTGGCAAGTGGCGCTTGCTCCATGATCTCAGAAAAATTAATGATGCTATGGAAGATATGGGAGCCCTCCAACCCGGGCTCCCGTCCCCAACTATGATCCCTCGACATTGGCATCTAACTGTCCTAGATCTTAAAGACTGTTTTTTCAGTATCCTGTTACATCCAGATGATGCCCCGAAATTTGCCTTTTCATTTCCAAGCATCACCATGCAAGCTCCGTTGCAGAGATATCAGTGGGTTGGACTGCCACAAGGTATGAAAAATAGCCCTACAATGTGTCAATGGTACGTTGCAAAAATACTCAGTCCTGTCCGAAATGCTATGCCTACTGTGTTATTGTATCATTATATGGATGACCTTTTAGTGGCAGCACAACATCACGAAGTCATGGAGAAAGCTGTAGCCCTTGTCACAGATGCCGTGAATTCGGCAGGTCTCTCTATAGCACCAGAAAAGGTCCAGAAGTTTCCCCCTTGGAAATATCTGGGCTGGCGAATAAGAGCACAAACTATTGTTCCTCAACCATTGCAGATCAATACCAATGTAAGAAACCTGCATGATGCACAAAAATTACTGGGAACAATAAATTGGGTTTGACCACTATTGGGAATTTCTAATACAGACTTGGGTCCTCTGTTTGACCTACTAAAAGGGGACACTAATCCTTGTTCTCCACGTGATCTTAACTCTGAAGCAGATACATCTTTACAAAAGGTTGCCTCAGCTATTGCTTCTCGACAGGCCCACCGATGGGCCCCTGAACTACCTTTTTACTTGATTATTTTAAACCCTGTATGACAGCCTCATGCCCTGATATTTCAATGGGACCCTCAGAACTCAGACCCCCTGATATTTCAATGGGACCTTCAGAACTCAGACCCCTTGTTAATTATTGAATGGATCTTTTTACCTAACCAGTCTACAAAAACTATTTTGACACAACATGAAATGTTTGCCTCTCTGATTGTTAAAGCTAGATCACGCCTGTTAACCTTATCAGGGAAGGATTTTGTCTGTATTTGTCTGCCAATAACAACAGTATACTTACAATGGCTTTATCGGCAATCAGACACCTTTGTTATGGCACTTGCCAACTATACAGGTCAAATAACTTCTCATCCACCTTCACACAAACTGTTTAACATTGACTTTCGTCTGATGTTAAAACCCAAAAGAAGCAAACAACCTTTACAGGCACTTACTGTCTTTACAGATGGATCAGGCAAATCACATAAATCTGTTCTCCTATGGTGGGATGATCAGCGGAGACGATGGGACTCGGACATAGAGACAGTCTCCGGTTCACCTCAGATAGTAGAACTGAATGCAGTTGTTCGTGTTTTCCGAAAATGGAACGTACCACTCAACCTTGTTACTGATTCAGCTTATGTTGCAGGTATTGTTACACGAGCCGAAGCTTCTGTGCTGCGGAATGTTTCACATTCACAACTTTTTACCCTGTTACAGGAACTTATTTTCCTTTTGGACTCTCGATCTGCGCCTTATTTTGTTATGCATATTAGATCTCACACCTCACTACCTGGTTTTCTTGCAGAAGGCAATCGACGAGCTGATCTATTGATGTTACCAGTTCAAGTACTGCCAGACCACATTGCACAAGCTAAACTAAGTCACTCTTTTTTCCATCAAAATGCTGGAGCTCTTAAACGACAGCTTGACCTTCCTTCTCAACAAGCGCCAAATATTATTGCTGTCTGTCCTGATTGTCAAAAACATTCTTTCCCATCAATTGCTGCAGGAGTTAACCCTAGAGGATTACAAAGCCTACAATTATGGCAAACAGACGTCACACATTATTCTGAATTTGGTAACCTTAAATATATCCACTCTTCCATTGATACATTTTCAGGAGCCTTGTTTGCCTCTTGTCACACAGGAGAAAAGGCACGAGATGTTCGTAGACATTTAATGCGTGCTTTTGCTATTTTGGGTATTCCCTCAAAGATAAAGACAGATAATGGTCCAGCTTATGTTTCAACAACTATAAAAACCTTTTTTGCCCTATGGGGTATAACTCATATTACTGGCATTCCTCATTCCCCCACCGGTCAATCTCTCATTGAACGGTCTCATCAGTCTCTAAAACGTCTATTACAACACAAAAAGGGGGAATGGGAATGGCTATTCCGGAGGAACGGTTACAGAAAGCATTGTATATTTTTAATTTTTTAAATTGTTCTTTAATAGATAACAACCCACCGATAGCTCGACATTTTACTGCAAATACCTCCTTCAAGGCACGGGTTAAAGCCCCAGTATTGGTTTGAGATCCAGAAACAGGTAAAATTATGGGACCATATCCTCTTGTTACATGGGGAAAAGGTTATGCTTGTGTCTCCACAGAAAAAGGACCCAGATGGATCCCAGCAAAGAATGTACGACCTTTCCGTGAACCTTTACCGCAGACAACTGATACCGACACTGACCCTACAGAATGAAATAAAAACTGCGTGAGGATTTCTGTTTTGCATTAATGTCAGGTAAACAAATACAGGATATAGCATCTAGATTTTGCTTTTTACAGCGCTTGGAACGGACAATATCGCCCTGGGTTAAACCACTTAACAAAGGTAATACGTTTGGACCAGACCAGATCCCCAACGCACTGACGGCACCGCTAGCAGATATTATCTTCCATTACATCGACTTTCAACGACACTGTCATGAACCAGATTGGACAGCGTCTCGATTTCTACAGTTATGTTGCTATGAACATGGACCATCTTGTCGACCGTGGATCAAGATTCATCGTGAACTCTGTGATCACGATCGCTGGTGAGTTGTAAGACTAAGGCACAGATGGGGTCATTGGATGTGTTCTGGGTGTAATAATCAAATATTAAGGTTTAATCATATACAGTGGGCTGAACGTTTTATGGGAAAACCTCTTTTGGAATTAGAGGGAGTTATAGGGTTAGGTTCTGAGATTTTGCCAAACTTAGTTTTTGCAAATGTTTTATCATTGATTGAAAGCCTAGAAGTACGGGCTATTGCACGGTTGTTGAATCAATATATTGTATTAGCAAGCAGAATTTATATTATTAACAAGAACATTACTGTAGGATTAGAGTGTGGACAATCAATTGCAGTGCCTCGGTCATGGACAGTATGACCAGAAGAATGGCTGGTTGTAAAACGACGATGGAAAAAGAAAAAGAGAAACAAGTGTTGTCAGTAATATGGATAATGATGTTCATACCTGGACCTTGGCCTATTGAAGGTGGCTCTTATCCCCCTTTTCTACCAAAGGTAAATGTTTGGGTCACGTTGGCGAACTTGACTGGACAGGATACTCTGTGTCTTGCTATGGCCACTCCGGATCAGCCCTTTTCCACATGTCTTGTGGGCTTACCATTAGATGAATGGCCTATACCTAGGGACCTTCAAAGTCTTTTTCCACCCAAAAACGTATCAAAAAATGTGACAGACAATTGGGATGTATGGATACCCCATCTCCCACTGGCTACTTTGGAACCACAAGAAATTGAACTCCTTGGTTCTGTAAAAATGGATTTTTGCATAAAATTTAACTACATGGGAAAGAATCAATCTAGGGCATGGGACGTTTCCCCTACTCATCCTGTTTTTAGAAATGCAAGTATCTGGTGTAATTACACTGCTAACAACTTGTCTAAATCTAGCAATGCTCCGCTCTCACTACCTGCTGGAGTATTTTTTATTTGTGGTGATAGAGCATGGCCTGTCATTCCTTCTCATATAAAAGGAGGTCCGTGTAGCTTAGGGCGACTTTCCGTCCTGACTCCTAACACATCTATGATTTTACAACATCGCTACTCTCGAAGGACAAAGCGTGGCGTTCATGCATTTGCCTCCGATTGTGATGATAACATGCAATTTTGGTCCTTTGGCCAACGCTTTATTGCATCTCTTCTGTTGCCTGGAGCTGCTGCAGGAAAGGCTCTGGCAACATTAGATAAGCTTGGCTGTTGGCTTGCCAAACAAACTAATGCCACAAGCAGTGCCCTGTCTGGTCTTTTATTAGATGTTGATAGTGTTCGCCACGCGACATTACAAAATAGAGCTGCAATAGATTTTTTGCTTCTGGCACAAGGTCATGGTTGTGAAGAGTTTGAAGGGATGTGTTGCATGAACCTTTCAGATCATTCGGAATCAATTCATGCTAGCATCCAAAGATTGAGGGATGGAGTGTCTCATCTTCAACGAAGTGATACTTGGGATTGGTTAGATAAACTGTTCAGTGGTTGGGGCATTTCAGAATGGTTAAGAAGTTTAGTGAAGATGATTATATATGCTTTAGTTGCTTTTTTGTTTGTTTTATTACTTATACCTTGTCTTTTACAATGCTTACAAAAATTAATAACTCATTCGATTTCAGGGGTTCTTTTTGTGCAACAGGAAGGGGGAGATGTAGGACAAGGCCTCAAGGACAAGAGTCCAAGTACTGATAGCCTGATGAATAGAGACTTGTTAGAACTTGCAGGGCACAAGCCCTGGGAACCAAGGAACAAGCCAACTGCAGACCCCTGAGCCGTTACAGCTGAGGAGGCAGCCAGACGGACAGAGAAACAAGTAGCCAGATAAGGGAACGGATGGCGCCGATATGTAATCAAGAAAGCCGCGTAGAAAGAAACTCCCTAACCTTGGAATAGGAATTATTGCTATGTCAAGATAAACTAATAAGTTCCTATTGTTCTAACAGTGTGCCTTGAATATCAACCAATCAGTGTTTTTTACGCTTAAGATTTAACCAATCAGTGTGTAATATGTAGAAGGTAGAAACATATGTAATTGTAAGAAAATCACTAATAAATGGACAACTTGCTTGCATCAAGCTGTGTCCCGTCTCTTCATTCGCTGCAGCACCTTACCATCCAGACTGGGTGGAAGCAGCTCCCCAGTGTGGCTCAATGCCCTTTCGTCCTCCACAGCCGCCATCCGGTTGTATTCCAGGGCCACATTCCCCGTGTTGGACAGCATGGAACTGAAAAGCAAGAAGGAGGAGTGAAAAGACAATGACCAATAAATACAAAGCAAGTAGAAAAGTAACACTGTATGGTGAGCTTCTGGTACCCCTTCCTTGATGCTCAGGAGTATCTTTGTCCCCAGGCAACTCTGCCACGTCTAGACCACTGCCCTGGGCTACCCGGAGACAAAGTGTTTCAAAGTTTGGAGGTTAAAGAGGAAAGGGCAGGCATGGTGCCCAGGAGACTTAATCCAAGGGTCTTATTCTGGCCTTTACATCTCAGTTTGACATTATTTTGACTGCAAACCTGTCCTCGAGCAGATGAGGACAGGCAACACGCAATGGAAGCAAATCCATGGTTGCTGTCAGCAGAAAGGCATGGCAGAATTGAACCTTTCCTGGCACGCCTTGGCAGGACGGTGGCCACCATCTCCTGCTTGGCTTTACGTGCAGATACGCAGGCCCCAGCACCCTGCCAGGACTTGGACAGGATGAAACAATACATGATTTGTTTAAAGAGAAGAACAGCAGGTGAGACTGAACACAAAGCCCTAGAAGGGACTCGAGTCCACATGTGAGGCATCTCCAGGCGCCCAGGGTGTGTGGAAGCTGAAACCTCAGAACCAGCAGGCAGCAGCACACACACCCCTGCCCCCACCCCCCGCCAGGCCTAATCACCCAGTTAGAAATTAGAAGAGGTTTATCAAGTGGCCAAACAATAAACATGTCAGTGTTTTATTTTTTGCCTTTATTGGCACTTTATTGCCTTTATTTTCACCAGACCACGAGCAGAAGGAGAAGCAGAGGCCACCAGAGAGCACGGCACAGCTCCGGCGAAGCAGGCACCAGGTCAGCCCTGGGCAAAGGCAGCTCCCACGCACGGGTCCCTGCCTGGCCTCTGGCTCTCACGGGAATGTCCTCGTCTGGAAGGGCAAGGTCTCCTTGCACTGAATCGTGTCCGTATCCAGCTTGAGCTCAGCGTAGTCGACAACAGCACTGAGGCAAAGCTCCACCTCACGGCTGCTCTCCTCCAGGACAGTGTGAGCTGGTTCTGGGTCTGTCTCGATCACCTCCAAACAGGAAAGGGAAGAATCACTGAGCAGAGCCTAGAAAGCCCGGCTGAGCAAGAGGAGGCTTTTGGCCTCCAAGATCAGCCTCGTACAGGGGCTAGAAAGGACCATTCCCATTTATTTCCCCGGGAAGGTGACAAAATTTAACCCTTCCATTACAGTGTTTGTTTCTACCGACTGAACACCATAATCACCACCATGACTGAGAATACACCCATGGGGACAATGACTGGGTCATAGGTACCTGTCCCTGTGTTTCAACCCCGTAGAGTGTCAGACCTTTTTCATGGCCCGCTACAGATCCAGCAGGCCTCTAAATTAGGATTAAGTTCCCCTGTGGGAGTTCTGTGGATGGAGAACCCCAAGACTGAACAAAACCAGAAAGCACCTTTTCCCTCTTGTCTTAGCGGGAGGTGCTTTCCAGACACCATGTGTGGGGCAACAGCCACGCTGGTGAGGGCTGGGGACGGGCGTTTTGGAATGGGGACGAACTCACTAGGAAAGCCTCCGACTGCTGCTGCTGATGGGGAAGAAGTGTGGTTTACAGCTCTTAAAAAGGCTCAGAAACTAGGGAGGAACACGTGCCAGGTACGTGTGTGTGGCACTTTCTGGAGCGATGCTTCTCCAGACTGCTGCACGACTGCCACGCAGCACCTGGGCTGCTCCACAATGAGATATCCCACACAACATGGGCACCACCACCAAAATCTCTGCTATCGGTGTAGGCAGAGCTGACAGCTCACCCACCATGTGCCGGTGGGCTGGCCAGCGCACACACAAGAGCACTAGTGTGGCTCTCCACTCCAAAACAAGAGTCAGAGTGCAGCGCCTTAAACTCCTTGTTGGTGAAAAGGCACTGAATTCGACGAAGAAATTTTAACACCACAAAACGTGATAAAATCGTAAAATGTGCCCTCCCGTTCAACACAGGTTGCAACACTTCAGCTTTTGGCAGAGACCGGTAGTTTGCATGTGGCTAAACGTGTCTTGTCAAAAGACCTCCCCATTTTGTGTTGGTGTCACAGGTCACTGCATCTGCCTCTCCCCCAAAACGCACTGCGGGTGAACCTCACGGGTGGATTAAACGTCAGGAGGACGCAGGAGCTGCTCAGCCAGCAGAGATGGTGGCCTGCCAGGGTTTTTTTGTAGCAGCTCCGTTAGCTTTTCCTGTTTGCGTTTCTTACCTTCTTCTTCACAGGCCACGTGGCTCCTGGGCCCCTCATGGTGGTATCCACCCACTTGATGGTGCGCAGGCAGTCATCCCAGTCTTTAATCTGCTCCGGCGGCAGCGGGAAGGTGATCCTAGCCACCTTGCACTTCACAGGGTGCATTTTGAAGGTGACCGCGACATCCGATTTCAAGGTCACTGTGATGGCCTTAGCACAGCCAGCATGGAGGTGTCCCACCTAGGGAGAACCAGAGAGCCAAGACCTAACTGGAATCACTAGCAAGGGCAGGACTGACAGCAAAGAGATCGATCGATGTGGTGAGCAGCTGTGCCAGGAATCTGCCTCTTACCGTGTATTCATCTGGGGTTTGACAGAGGAAAATACAAAAGATGCCACCTCCCGTAACACTGAGCCTTTTCTGTGGGGTTGACAGCCCCGTGCCAGCTAAGCCAGGGATTGCAGCTCCTTTGTGGCACTGAAACAGGCTCTCACCGGTACGTGGTGACTCCCTGCCAGCTCCTGGGAACCCGCCGGGCAGGGCTGGAGCAATGGGAAAAGGCAGAGCCACCCAAACTCACCTTGGGGGAGAAGTGAAATGGGGTGTCTGCCAGCCACTCAAACCGCATCGCCTCCGTCCTGCTGCGGTTGGTGATGGTGAAGGTCACGCTGTAGGGTTTCCCGATGTGACAGTCCCCGAACGGGATGTGATTCACTCTGGCAGCTGCTAGGAAGGAGAGCAGGAGGTCTCAGTGTGCCTGAGGTCCATCCACCCCCCTCACATCCACAGAGACAGGCGTGGCCAACTCTTCCTTGCTCCAAGCCTTCCTCCCTGGGGAGACGCAGTTCCCCATCCTACCGCTCCCATGGAAGCGCCCTGCCACATCCCTAAACCCGTGGCTGTGGCTGTGCAGAGCCACGCAGCACAGCATGCACTGCCCCTCTGCACAGAGCCAGCACGCTCCCAGACCGCCAGGCCAGGGGGTGACAGCACAGGCTGCGTATATCGAGGGCACAAATCATTAGACACGGGCTTCATCTCCATAGCATACCATGGGCTGGCAGCCCTCCTTTTGGAGATACTCAGCTGAACGCGGGTATCTCTGACCCTTCCCTGCTAGCCTGCAAGCTTCTCCCTTGACAGACGATCTTCTCTTCTGCTCTCAAGCTGCCTCTTAAGCCTCTGCAGGCTACAAAAGGCAGCAGGATCTGGCTGCTAAAGCTGGACCGCAGGTGCGCGGCACAGGGTGAGCAGAAACGTCTGTTTTCCTGTTCCTTGATCCACCTGGGCAGCCTTTCCTCTCTTACCCTCAATTACGTCTTCCTCTAGATTGCCCTCAGCATTCTCCTCCTCCTCACTGTCTGCCACCAGTCCGTGGATGTTATCTAGCGTGAAGTCATCCTCGTAGCCTTCGCCCACCAGCTGAATGTCGGTCTCCTCATACGGGTTGTTCACCACCGACAAGTGGATCCTGCCTTCCACACGTTGGGCCAGGGTGGGTTTGAAAAGCACGTCAAACTCTGCTAATTCCCCACGGAGCAGGACCAGGAGAGCGGTGTGAGGCTTCCTCTCTGCACAGCAATGAAATCAGCGACAAGTGATACAGCTGTACCGCTGAAATATTTCTGTGGGGCGTAAGGGGTTGAAACCCAGCTACCTCTAAGCACAGGTTCTCCCACCAATGGTGCCAGACCCTCCTCCTATGTTCACAAGGCTACGACAGCACCACGCGTATCACTGCTGAAGTGCCTTAAACACAGGTTAACACCCAGCGCTCACTCAAACTGCAGTCAGTCAGCTCCTGCCACACGTAAAGCTGAGCCAAAGAATGGGTTTGG
Source organism: Falco naumanni (assembly GCF_017639655.2). Lineage (NCBI taxonomy): Eukaryota > Metazoa > Chordata > Aves > Falconiformes > Falconidae > Falco > Falco naumanni. The sequence continues at coordinate 23,253 of NW_024427408.1, forward strand.
CTTCTGTTGGCTGGCTGTGGGCTCAGGGGCTGCCTCCATTCAGGCTGCTACTCCCACACGCAGCAAAGACCTCAGATGGTCCGCTGAAGTGGTGACAGCCCCCCGCAACTCAACCCACCATGTCCAGAGGAACAGAAAAAACTTCCAACCACTTTCTAGGAGGAAGCCGTGCGCAGAGTCCACATGAAAAGCTGGGGGTACAGAGAGCCCCAGCGAAGAAACAACATCTAACATTTGGCGGCTGCTTGGCCAAGCCAAGAGCAGGGCACACATTTCTCCCCTGTGTGGATGACCGCGCTTCACGCTTACTGGGTTTACCTCCTGCAGGAGAGTCCTCCTTCACGCCCCCAGCTTGGTAGACGCATTGTGTGGTGGGCCTGGCTTTCAAGAAGAAAACTCCCGCTTCATCCAACAGGTCTATCGTCAACTGAGAAAAAGGAACACAGAGCACAACCACACTGCTGTGGGTACAGGGTGACACGTGGGTTGGCACCGTACTGGTGCTGGTCCAGCACGGGGCATCCAGCATGCTTCCCCGCTTCAAACACAGCTCTTAGCTAAACTTACAAAGTTCAAGTAAAACTAGACAGAAAAAAGAAGCGTTCAGAGGCGTTGGGATACAAAAGTAATGAACAGAATTTTTCATTAAAGTGTAGTAAAATGGGATCAAATACAATCTAATGCAACTAGGACATCACACGTGCCCACCCGAGAATCAAAGCGTGAGAAGAGAGATGGGGGGAAAACACCCCACCAACTTTCTTGCGTTGTATTTAACTGAAAAGGATAGGCTAGTCAGAAAAATCGCATTTCCAAGAGGAACTCTCTTCCTGGAAATTACAAGTCAGTCATTTGCTTAAAAAGAATTTCTGAGAGCTGTTTCCAGGTCTGCCATGCTTCCTGGGACCTTTTCTCCACGAGACAAGCACTTGTTCCCAGACCAGAGCGTTCCCTGAGCAGGTCCTCACCTGGACAGGTAGGGTGCCACCATTATGAAGGACCAGAGGGAGCTTTTGTGAATCACCCAGCAACAGCTTCTTAAAGACCAGCAGAGGGTTCCCTCTCTTACTGTGAAGTACCGGGCGCAGGACTGTCACCCGAGGCAGAGTCCCATCTCCACTGACACGGAAGGTCAGGCTTTGCGCTTTAATTGCTGCAGGGCTGCAGGAAAGGCAGAGGAGAGATCGTGACGGCCGGCACTAACCAATTTCCCACCTGGCAAGCAACAAAGAGGGGCCACCCACTGCATTTTCCCTGGCTGGTGCTCCTGTACCCCACGACACAGGTCTCCTCCACCCCCCTCCTCCCAATCCAATCAGGGCCATTCACAAGAGCTCTGAAGAGCCAGAGCCTTCCAGAGTAGCAGTTAAAGAACATGTCACTGAATCGAATCATGCAGCACAGCAGGTAAATAATGAGGCGACAGGTGAGACTTGGCAAATTCACTGGCTGCGATGATATGAGACACATGCAAAAAGCACGAGCGCAGCATGGAAATAGTATAAAAGCAAGAAGGGAAAAATAAATAGCACCGTCAGTAATGATTATTTCCAAGGACGCTAAAAAAGGAATTGCGTACTAGAGCAGAAAGCTGACTTGTCCTGACTCAGCCACTAAACGGCTGGGGAAGAGCCGGTCAGAGCCCTGGTACACACGTCCCAGGACAGGGGAACTGGGCTCCTCTTTTAGAAGGGCTCCAGTCGCTCCTTTGACAGAGAATAGCTTAACATACCCCAGGTAATCACATACAATCATCTCATTTTAACAGAAACAAGGAGGAAATAATGCACGCTGGCTGGCTGGCCCAGAAACGGCTTCATCTAAACCTTTGTCCTTGGAAAGCCCCAGCTCAACTGTTGCACATCTCCATTTCTTGCTGATTCACTAACTCCCAGCTGGCCACCAAATGCTGCACTGTCTTCACAGTCACTCGCAGAGGCTAAGCTATAACCCCTTCTCTTTCTACTCTGTCTAGTAGTTACCGCCTCCTCTATTCTCTAAGGCTAAGCACTCTGCCTAAGGCTACTGAGAGCATCAGGGTTAACAAGAGGTCGGGGTCCTCCCAGAGGAGGGGCAGCCATCAGGCAGGTCCCCCCGCCCACATTTCACAGGGGGACTTACCTCGCCAGGACATCGAGGGAAGCCTCAAAAGTGCACTGGTAGCTCTGCATCATCTGTGGAGTGAAGGTCACCGTAGCAAAGGCGTGGGAGCAGCTGGGCACGCACATCCGAACGGGATCCACCTTGAAAATGTCACTGATGGGGCTGTGAAACTTGGGGGAACCCACAGAGCCGTGTTAGGAGGAAACATCCTTCAGTGTTTCGTACGCAGTCTTATTCTCATATGCGTCACCGGGAACAGCCCCAGACAGCGTGTCTCCCTTCCTGCTTGCCCTGGGCAGGCTCCTTCCATCGCAGGGGTGACTCCAAAGCGGTGCTGACCTTGCACAGGGAGCCCAGGAGCGCAAAAGCTGGCTTTGAGCACTGGGCAGCCACCCCAGCACACAAGGGAGGGGGGCACTGCACGGAAACCCCGCAACTAACCTCAAACTGGCCTTTAAAGAGAAGGAAAAGGCCAGGGAGCCTGAGGGAATGGTCTGCTTTGAGCCCAGGCACGTCAGGCCAGTAAAGGCCCCCTCTGAGCGGGCTTCCAAGAGATGTGCAGAAGGGTTTGGGTCTCCCACCAAAGACCCAGCCAGAGCGGTGAGCCAAAGCCTTGCTCGAGACGTGCCAAATTCAGAACTGCCACCCTGGCACTGCTGCTCCCCCCTGTAGCCTGACCTGCACGGAGCTGGACTAGTGCGGGCAAGAGGAAGCAACGAGTCTGGAGAACAAGGCAGCGCAGCCTGTAAAGAGCAACGGTCACCTTGGCCTCTTGTTCTTACCTCACCGGCGATGGGTTTGATGGAAAGGACCACATTGCAGGGGACTTTGTTGACATTGTGGATCTTGAAGCGAGCTGTGGCCCGGTGCCCAACCCGAACGTCGGTGAAGATAAACTTGTTCTCATCTCTGACATACACACCCTTGCCTCGCATCGTCTGCGGGGTCTGGCAGAGGTTGACGTTGCTGCAGATTCGATGCTCCTCAAAGATGGACTCGATGTCATCAACCACAAATGCTGCGGAGCAGAGCAGAGGGAGGGCTGAATGCTGAATTCCTGATGAATTTTTCGGGACCCTGCTGGCCTCTCGGAAGGCTTGATAAACCCTTTCTGCCCAGGTCACTGCAAAACCCAGCCTTGGGCGGGGAGTCGGCTGCGAGGATGGAGCTCAGTCCCAGTCAAGGAGTATTGCTTTCCTTTTATCCTTCCATGCATCCCTCCCAGCCTCTCCCCGCTGGCTGACTTGAAAAGAACTGCAACCTCTGAGGATTTTAGGGTTTAGCTTCAAGGTCAGGGCGCCTCTCTAACCAAGCAATAAGTTCAGGTGCTGACCAGCAGCAGGTCTGGCTGTGGGAACCTGTGGACGGGGCGTACCTGGGAGGCAGGACTCAGCCAGCAGGGTATAGGGGATGCCGAGGGGATTGTCCTGGGGGTCTCTGTCGCTGATATCGATGCGCAGGTGCTCCTCGCACGTCCCCAGTGATCCCGCAGAGCAATCCACCGTGATCATCTGCTGGCCCCCAGGAGGGATGGAACCAAAGCCAGGGTACACCGTGAACATGCCTAGAGTGACGCGAGCCTGCAGAAAGAGTCCCAGGAGAGGCTGACGTCCAGCAGCCCAGCCTTGAGCATCCCCAGCAAGGAGTACGCCACTCCTCAACCTCCAGCCAGGCCGAGCCCCCAGTCCCAGGGCAGGGAGGGATGACTCCACGGCCCAGAGGCAGCCCCAGGACGAGAGGGACAAGCCAGGAGGAGCTGCAGGCCTATCCTGGCTGGCACAGAGGACGGAGTTTGGGTGTAAAAGGTGAAGGTGCTAGCTGGGATCCTCCAGCCTCAGGGGTAAAACAGGAGAGCAGAAATAACTGTGAGAAGTGACGGGAGGGAAGGGAGGGGACTGGGAAGACGAAAACACAAGGTCATCTGGTATCTATGGAGTGGGACTTCAAACAGGAACGTGCCCACATCTGTGGTATTCACAGTCCTATTTTGGCTAGCAGCCACCAAAACACGGGACCTGCTCCTCTCTCTTGACCCCACAACTCCAAGTCTGAGCCAGAGCACGGGACTGTCAGTGCAACTGAGCAGCTCCTGCCTCTGCTTGTGGCTGGGAGATGACAGACCTCCATCGTGCAGACCATGTCCCACCCCACGGTGTGACACGGAGCCCCCATCAGCGTCCTCCCCCAGCACCCGCAGCAGTGTGTCTTGGGGAGCGGGAGCCACCCACCTGCATGGAGGGGCTGGCAACCTTCTGCAGCGAGCGCTTGCTTTTCTTGGCTGAGGAAGTCCTTTGGTGTAAGTTCTCACTCTTGCCAGAGTGGGCAGATTTCATTTGACATCCACTAAGAGGAGAAAGCAGAAACATCCATCATGCTGAGCCCCCACCCTGCCTTCCTCTGAAGCCAAAGCTGACCTTCCCCTCCCCACAGAGGAAAGCCTCCCTGCCCCTCGCAGCCCCCGGCGGCACCTCCTGCAGCTTACAGACAGCTCAGCTGTATCACCAGCTTTGCCCGACACACGGGGACACTGAGGCACTTTTCCACTCCCTGTTCACAAGCAGCTGACGTGAACTGGACAATAACCCAGGTGTCTGGGCTGCCTGTCACACACCAGCCACGCTGTCGTGCCTCCTCAGGCAGGACAGGTGATGCAGGTCTTCTCTCACCTTTTCTCTTGCAATCGGGATGCGTCCTGGTCTGCTCGGTAGATGAGGAATTTAAAGTCAAGGCTGCCTTTGTTCTCCAGCATGAAGGTGCAGGTTTTCCTGCTGCCCTTCACCATGGCACCGAAGTTGATGAGCGAGGCGGGGTGAATGCTGTACTTGCTGAACACAGCTTTCGCCGACACCCTCACTGGGATGACGGCGACGGTCTCGCCTCCTCCGCAGATGCTGGGCTCCATCACCTGCAGCCAGAGGAGGGCTTGGTAAAACCAGCAAAGAGGCCGGCCTCTGACTCTGTTCCCTGATCCCATCCCTCGTCCCCATCAGCTCATCCTCCCTGTTTCAACGCCTCCTCCGGAGCCAGACTTTCAGCTCCGCTTAGGAAGCATCACAAATGTTTTCTGAGACATTGCTGTCACCTACGAGAATTACCCAGCTAAAGCCCTCCTTCCAGAAGGCACCTGTCCTGCTCACGCTCCCAAGACGTGCTGTGCCACCACTGCCTGGCTGGGGCAGCTCACCTGGTAGTGCAGGATGGGTTTGTCCTCGATATTCACTTCCGTCTTGGGGTGGAAGAACACCTGGACCTGCACAGGGCGCCCGGAGGCAGCCAGCAGGCCCTTCTGCGGCTGGATAGTGAAGTGGCTTGCCAGGTCTGGTATGGTGGTGCCTGCAGCTTTCAGCTGGAAACTGGGGAGAAAGGGAAGGAACAAAGACCTCTGCAGTTAAAAGTACAAGTGCCACCAGCACAGCCAGGACTTGACATACGACCATAAAAAAATTAAAAGGGAAAGAGTCCAGCTCTGCTTGGGGAATCTCAGATCTTGAGAGAGTGCAGACCATCATGAGTGTTGCAAACTAACCTCGACACCCAATTTTCTCATCCCCTCCTTTAAAGAGTCATAAAGAGAAAGGAGCTGCCCCTCAGAGGAAGGCAATGGATCTCAGCAGTGAGTGGCTTCAATTTCAGGGCCTCTCCTTCTGGTTCCTGCTCAGCTATGAAGGACCTCTGGTGTGGGGCTGCATTCTCCCTTAAAGTCTTTGAGATTAGGGAGCCCGGGCTTTTTATTTAACCAGACCACGAGGCAGCCAGCACGGGAAGCGGTTCTAGCCATGGGCAGGAGGAGAAGGCAGGCCTGGGCAGATGGTGGCACCACGCGTTCACAGAGCAGGCAGCTGGACCCACCTGTACGCAATCTCGTACTTCCCCTTGTTCCTCAGAGTCAGCACTTGCTTCGCATCATCCAGGACTTTCAGGACTCCAAAATCCACGGTGCCACCTGCACCTGCAGAAAACCCGCAGAGCCAGGCAAGAAACGGGGAGTATTAGTGAGCTGCTACAGACCACACCAAGTGACAAGACAGATATTTCAACACTTCCAGGCCAATTTCAATTGGCCTCTCAATACCGACATGGGGCTTATAAGAAAGGTGGGGACAGGTGTTTCCTGGGGGGCTGTAGTGACAGGGCAGGGGGCAATGGCTTTGAACTGGAGGAGGGGAGATTTACATGAGCTGTTGGGAAGAAATTCTTCACTGTGAGGGTGGCGAGGCACTGGCAGAGGCTGCCCGGAGCAGCTGTGGCTGCCCCACTCAAGGCCAGGTTGGACGGGGCTTGGGGCAACCTGGACTAGTGGAAGGTGTTCCTGCCCATGGCAGGGGGGTTGGGACAAGACGATCCTTGAGGTGCTTTCCAACCCAAACTGTTCTATGACACTTGGAGTTCTCAGGCAGCCCAAAACCCTTCTCAGGCAGCCCAAAACCCTTCTCAGGAAGTTTCCGTTCTTGGAAATTTTCTTTAGCTACTTTGCTGCCCTTGCTCTTCTTACTCGGAGAATATCTGCAGGGTTTAGCAGGTGAGGAGCTGGGTTTCTGTCTTCTTGCTTCCAAGCACTGATCCAACAACTTTATGTGCCCTGCTGAGCCCTCAGGAGCTGCCAATTGCTCGCTCACATCGCTGTGGTTTCTAAGCCCCCAGACCAACCTGCACACTGCAAAGCTCAGGGGCGAGAGACTCGAGGCTGGCTGTGCCCTGACAGCCCTTCACTCCACTCAACCTGCAGGATACGCGCTTTATGTGACCGGGCCACGCTTGCATGCTACCCCATCCCAAGCGCTTTGGTTGCTCACCTGCCAAGGCAAGGCAACGCACCCAGACTGCTTTGTTTTGGGGCATCCACTGACCTTTAGGAATGTCGATGACTGGAGCAACATCATAGCCCTCTGCAGAAATGAGGATATTTTCAGCCTGGACAATCCCCAGGATGTTTTCTGCATCTGAAACCTGAGGCAGCGAGAAATGAACACTGCTTAGACCGTTCTCTTAAATTCTTTTGGTAGACAACGTACGAGTCCTTGTCTCTGCTGGCTGCTTCCACCATGGCCTCCCCTGCTTGACAAGCACTTGTGGATTCCCAAACTCTCCCAACCTGCTCATCTCACGGGCTGACCCAGCGAGATGCTGCTGCAGTAAGAAGCCCTACCAGCCCAGCTCTCCACTCCTTCAGCAGGGAGTGCTGCCGCGGAAGCACCCGGGGAGACACAGCGATGGAAAAACAACCTCAAGAACTGTGAGGTGTCCCAGAGCAGGTGGCATTGACCGTCAACCCTCTCCCCTTCAATCACCCAGCATCCTCACTGAAGTGCAGCCCCCAAACCACGGGGAACAAAAGCCCAGGGTGACAGCTTGTTGCTCTCCGTTAAGAGCCCCGGACAGGCTCCAGCATGGGCGCAGGGAGCACGCCGAGGTCTGGACAGCCAAACAACAGCATTCAACCACGCACAGCGGCAGGGTGGCTGTAACGCGGGCTCAGGACACAGCGCCTGGTTGTCTGGGCTGACGCAGATGCTCAGGGATGCACCATGTGCTCTGGTGAACCCAGGCTGAGGCAGCAGAAGTTGGGGTCACAGCAGCCTTGTGTCCCTCAGGTGCAGCTCTCCCTGGCCCGGCAGCACACATGCCCCCTGAAGCTCAGCTATAAGAGCAAGTTCCTTGCCGCTAAGGGCCTGCCCCCCCGGCGATGCGGGTAGAAAGGAACCTCGGGAAGGCTCATCCTTTGTCCCCCTCTTTGCAGGGAACCCTTCAAGCACAGCCTCCACCCCAAAGATCTCGTTGCCCTGCCAGGGAGGGCACAGTCCCCCTCACCTCCAGTCGGATCTTCTTCTCAATGTTGAGAGCCTTTGTGGGCTTGAAATACAGATGCACGTCAAACTCCGTGCGCGGACCAACGATGCCCTCACGTTGTGACACGGAGAAGTCCTCGCCCAGGTTTTCCAGCCCACGGAGCCGCCAGGCCACAGGCAGCAGGGTGCTGTTTCGCAGGACCAGGGTCTTGCTGTCCTCCCTGCAGAGGCAGAAAGACACCCTGCACCAGCTGCTCGATGGTCAGGATAGGCCTTGCAACTGAATGCATCTTGGAGCAGCCCTATGCATTAGTTTATATATATATCTTTATCTATACACATCCAGTATTTATAGTATCCATAACACTAGTTAAATGTTTTCTCTGTGTCACAAGTCTCAGAGGTGAGGTCCTGGGGAAGGGCTGGGTGCTAACGGTGTATCCAACAGAAGGGACATAAGGAGGAGCAACTGCACTGCTCTCCGAACCAGCAGACGAGATACAAATGAATCAAGATGCCCATTGCACCACGTTGCTGGGGGGCTACAGAGCTTGCGGCTGTCCTGAGAGAACCAAGCCAGCAAGGAACGGTGAGCAAGAGACCGGGAACTGCTGGCAGAAAGAGGGACGCCAGCCCAACATCCAGCCTGAAGGGCCATGCAGCCAGCCAGAGAGGCTGAAGGGGAGCTCACCGACAGCACCCGTCCCCAGCAGAGGGGCCGTGGGATGACTGACCTGTGCAGAAGCAGCCTGTTGAAATGCACGTGCTTGGGGCTGACCCTCAGCTCCACCTTCACCCCCTGGCAGCACAGGGGGAAGACCACCGGCTCTGGGTTCTCCTTAATGCGGCAGACGAGCTTGTCTTCCACCAGACCAGCTGAAGTGGGGTACGCCCAAATGCTCAGCTTCTAGCCCCGTCCCCGAAACAAGAAATACAGAAGAGCACTCAGTGAGCAGGAGGAATGGCTCCTGGGCACTTACACCAGTGCCTGCCCTACCTGCTGTCCCCTACCTGCTTCTCGTTCGGTTTCAGCCTCATGCTGGGAGGTTCTACAAGGAACGTGTCCGCCTTGAGATCGCGCTCAAAGGAGAAATGCGCCTCTACTTCCAAGGGGGTGACGTTGAGGATGGTTATCGTCTCACAGTTGCTGGGACAGTCCAGTGCCTTGTACCTGTCCGCAAAAGGGGAGAAGGCTGCAGAGGAGACCGTCGCCTTCATCCCACACCAAGGAAAGCGCCATGTCCTGGCAGCGGGAGGCTGCACTGCAAGACCATGTTCCAACAAGCAGGCCAAGAAAAAGGATCATTTTCAGGGGCACACTGGATGCTATGTGTGTCCATCCTTGCGTTACTTTGATGTCCACCCCTGTACTTGGTGCCTCCAGCCCAGACACGTGATGATGCACAGGCCACTTAAAGAGCATTTTACAAATTAGAAATTCAAAGATGCCTGGAAAAACAGAGGTACTGCAGGCACGTGGGTTCTCCCCCTTTCTTTGTTGGGTTTCCTTCCCTGCAGGGTAGAAAGAAATGCTCTTGGAAAGAGCTTTTAAAAATAGTTTAGCTTTTGTCTTCCAAAACAGTCACGAGATTGCCTTGTATTTCACAGGTTAGCTCAAAGTCTGAGGGAAGGAAATAGGGAGGATTCATTCCCAAGAGGAATGCTGAATTTAAAAAAAAAGGTCCCTTCCCTCGGGTATGGAGCAGATTTGGGAGTTAAAGGGTTAAAAAGCACAAACAGAAACCCAAGGCCATGCAGCAGCCTGACTAAAGATCCTCTTTTGGTTTTTGAACTGTTTTGATTTCATTTGCTTGGGTTGTCAAAATACCACTAGCTCTCCAGAGCTCCCATGAAGAGGACAACTTAATTTCTAATACTGAAAAAAAAATCTATGTTAAAAATAGAAATGCGCCAGCAGCTACAATGGCAACTTTTTCAGGCAGACTTTGTCCAGCATTGAGGACGGGGAAACAGAATTTCCATTTTCATTCCTCTGCAGATCCCCCACGCCCCCATATCGGCAGGTCGAATCATAAGGCCTTACTAATATTACAAACGGATGAATGTTTTACAAAACCATCAGCAGAATAATTGCTTGTTCAGTCCACCTGTAGAGCTCAAAGCACTTTTAAAAAACACCATAAAGTTCATTTCGTAGGTGGCGAAGCTGAGATGTGGCGGGGGGACACAAGCTGCTCCAAGTGACCTTCAGGCTGGAAGCAGCACATGGCTCTGGCCACCAAGGCACCCACCAGGGAGGAAGATCAGCTCCGTCTCTCCCCTGCTCCTCCAGGACTCACTTGCCCATCATCTGCTCAAGTTCACACATCTGTGGCCCTTCAGCCCCCTGCATCTCCCAGGCAGGTCTCCACCTGGGCCTGCCCTGAATTGTGCCTCTGGGACGGCTCGTCCCCAGACGTGTCCGTGACAGCACGAGGCCCTGGAGGTGCCATCCCAACGTCCCATGCTGTGCAGGCAGCACATCAGGATGCTCGCTCAGGGCGGGGAGCACGTACCAGTCTCTTGACTTCCCACACAGCAGCGGTCCAAAGTGGAAGACACCCGTCTCCGTGACATACTGCTTGAAGACAATGTCGTCGTCTGCCTTGCTCTTCCTTCGGTGGGGAAACACCAGCCTGGGCAGAGAAAACAGGGAATGAAGAGCTGTGAGATGCTCCAAGTAGAAAACCTGGTCAGAAAGCCGTAACCCTTACTGGTGGCCGCGGTACCAGTACTCCCAGCTCCAGGCATGGGACAAGATGCTGGGCGGCTCAGGCAGCACGCTCTGCCCGAGCCAGAAGGTCACCGGGGTACAAGGGGCAGCCCTGGCTCTGAGCCCCGGGGGGAGCAGCGTGGGAGGCTGCCAGGGGCAAGCCTTACCGTGGGTCTTGGCTGATGGTGGGGTACAGGCAGGTGCCCCTGCAGGGCAGCTGGTACAGTCGCTTTGTCCCCAGGATCTCGAAACGCAGCGTCTGCTCAAACTGGCCCAGCACCGTGGAGCTGAAGTGGACCTTCAGTTCCACCTCGCCGCGGGCAGGCACTATCCACCGGCAGCTGCTCAGCCTGGCAGTTAAAGAGAGGGCTTCAGACACGGCTAATGAGCAAACAAGACGAGGAGGAGGGCTGTGGACTCGCCATCCCACGGAGGCACCAACAGAGGGGCCCTGAGGAGCTGGGGATGACAGACCTCACTTGACAGGGTGGCCGCGAAGCAGAAGGATCTCCTCAGCCCTCAGCTCACCTGACATGTCTCGGCGGGGATGGGACCGTGTCCTCGCCGCTTTGGTGCGCCCCAGGAGAAGATACGGGTCCTTCCCTGTCCAGCCCCTGGAGACATCTCCTGCCCTGACTGGAGCTCTGCTTCTCTCTCGCAGCCTCCCAGCTGCCCGCAGCTTTCTCCTCGCTCGACTGGCTCCTCACAGGGGCGACCTGCTCCTCTGCGGTCTGAGCCACAAGGGGAGGGAGAAAACAGAGAGGTGAGACCTGCCCCGAGACATCCCCCTCCGGGAAAGCAAGCTGTGGGTTTGTTAACAATTAGGGGAAGCACTAAATAAACAACCACATCTGCCCAGGGCCTTGGTCTTCCTCATCAGGTTTAGTTTTGCCTACAACACTCTCCTTGCCCAGGACCTCAAGGCAAGGCGAGGGCTTGAGGTGTTTTTTTAAACCGTTATTCTCATCTTACAGACATCACAGTGATCCTTCCCCACCCACCCCCCTGCCCTGGCACCTTCACTTCGGGCACAACGGGGGCATCCACGAGACTTACGGCAGCATTCTTGTCTTCTTCTGCAGTGGCGCCTTCTGGCACAACAAAGACAAAGTGCTTGAGGGCTTCTCCTGCTGCAGGGGCCATCCGCTCTGCCGGGTAGTGGATCACGGAGTAGAAAGCAGTAGGGGGAATGGGAAGCCCGGAGGGACCCAGTCCAAGGCTATCCAGGACCTAAAGCGTAAGAGAAAACCCTGTTTGTACCCCTGTCACCTTCATCCTCACACTCACTCCTTAAAGGCACGGAGCTTTCGGCAATGTGGTGGGGCTTTATTTATATGGGGCACAGCGCTTCTTCATGCCCAGTGGAGTGGGCAGGCTCCAGAGCAGTGCCAGGACCTACAAGTGGGACCTCGAGAGAAACCTCTCCCTGGAGTGACTCAGCTGAAGGAAACCTGAGCTGCCCTGCCCTGGGACCATTTGCAATGATTTCCAGGCTGGGAAATTCTCTCAACAGACGGGATGCTTGTACAGAGAGCACTCCTGCTTCCCACCCACCTGAGGGATGGTGAGAACCTCCCCCAGCCACGGGGCTGCTGCGGAGCCATTGTGGAACATCATCGGTGGCCTGGACAAGGCTCTGTGCCATTGTCACCTGGTGGGACACGATGCACCGGGGCCCAGGAGCACGGTAGGCTCAGCCTCCGAGCCTCACAGGGCTTTACCTGCTCTGCCGCTGGCAGCTCGCTGCTCTCCAGGATCTTCCTAGTCACATCTTCTGAGCCCAGCACCTGGATGTCCAAGCAGGGCACCCCGACACCCTGGCCTCTGGCTGACCCTTTTGCACCTTCCCCTTCCAGCTGAGGTATTCTGGCATCCTCAAGAGCCTTCAGTTTTGCCAGATGCTCTTTCTCCAGCCTCTCCTGATGCTCCTTCTCTCTGTCCCTCCAGCTCCTGGGGCTGGATGCGTGCTGGGGCTGCTCTTCTGCTGGGTGCCGTGCGTCCTCGTGGTTCAGGGGGAACAGCAGGATACCCTGAACCCTGTCCCAGGATGCCAAAATACGTGCAACATCCTTCTGCGACGTCTCGTAGATATTAAACCTCAGGGCCAAGTTCTCGCTGTCACTCTGGGCCTCATTTTTTGTTTCCCCCTCTTCCAGGTCTGTGGGGTGTGCAGCCGCTGCCAGGTGGGCATCCATCAGGGTGACCTTGCTCTGCTTTTGCTCATCTTCCTTTGTGCAGCGTGCAACAGAGCCCAGGCGCTTCCTTACAGATCGTGTCTTGACCACCCCCTTGGTGACCTCCGACCTCTGGCTGTTGGATGTGTTGGTGTTGCTGGTGGGACTGTTCATGCCCTGGGCAGGAAGAGCAAAAAAAGCAGGGAGCATTTCAAAGCACTGACTCAGGTGCTGTAGGGCAGCAATGATCTTTACAATAGCACCCCAAACCTCGCTCCAGACCTGTGCTAGGCACCCTACAAATCCCAGTTCAGAACATAGCTGGTACCCAGTTTAGCTCAACAAACCAAACTCTTCAGTGTCAGACTGATGAGGGGTCCTGCAAACCAGCTGAGGAACAGAACAGGTTCCCAACCCAAGCAGAGAACTTAAGACACCTCCTTACTCCCGTGCAGTCCTCTGGGTTCATTTCTGGTGCGCTGAGCATCCCTGTGGCTGGCTGATTCTTTGCAAAGTCTGCCTGCTAATGAATACCTAAGGCCTGGGGGCATCTCCTGCCAGACATGTAGGAAAAGACCCCACATCCCAGACAGATCATGGCTCACAGGTGTAAGTCACAGGCAGAGTGGGAAGAAACGCTGGACTAAAACTACCTAGGGCTTCAGTAGTCAATATGTGGAGTTACATGAAGCCAGGACTCAAAGGCAGCATGATCTTAGTAGAGCAGCTCTAGCAGCAAACCCATGGGAAGACACCCCGGTGCAGCAGCAGCACGATCAGACCCCGGTGGTTGTTTCCCAGCGCAGCCCCACATGTTGCTCCTGCCAGGTGCTCGTCCCCAGCACTGCGTGGGGCTCCCTGAGGCACGGCGCAGCTCCGTAGGAAGGTCCCCAGGGCTTTCAGTCATCTCTGTAAACAACCACGCACCTGCCTGACACCAGGCCGGCTTTCCCTCCTCAAAGCATTCTCTTGGTCTTTTCCAGTCTTTCTCTTCCCCTGCTCAGAATTCTTCAGCTCTTCCTCCTTCAAGCGTTCCAGCTCCTGCCGACGCTTTTCCTCAAGCTCTCGAGCTAGCTGCTCCATCTCCCTTCAGCAAGCCAAACAGAAAACACGCCCGAGAGTCACCACCAGAAGTCTGGGCTTGCCGCCAGCCCAGCTGGTCCTGCACTTCATTCCCTGACCCTGAGGCCAGGCAGAACCGTTAGGCCATCTCTGTGGACCTCCCTCAGCCTGGGGAGGCTGGGAATATCCCAAGTGAGGAGAGGTGGGAGGGGACCTCCAGGGCCAGCCAAACCTCAGCCTTGCTTCATAAGGTCAGCCTGGGCCGAACGAAGTGCGGAAACACACGCTCGCTTTAAGCGGGTCCCCCTCCCAGTTTCGGACTTAGCCTGTGCATCCTCCTCAACCCCTGCGGCCTCCCCTCCTGGGCTGCTTTGCTGGATCAGAGCTTCTCCCAGGCTGACCTGCTGCTGCAGCTGAGGGTGAGCCCAAGAGCCACCGGCTTCTATGGCCGGTGTCGCTCAGGAAGGAAAAACCTGGGAGACCAGCAAGGACTTCCCCTACGGCAGGACTGGGATCTAAACCAAGCCAGCACGGCTGTGCCTCACACCAAGCCACACCACAACCCCTCTGGTGTGGGGAAGAAGGGGGGTGAAGATGAGAATCAACGTAATTAACTTAGAGACACTTCTAAGGAGCAGCGGCCAGGCAAGCCCAGAGCCCAGGTGCCGGCAGCCACCGTCTAAACCCGCGGGCTCCCCGCTCAGCTGGAGAGAAGATGTTCTCTCCCGGGAGGAAGGGCCTTCCTCTGCTGGGAACCTGGGGGTGGAACTGCCCGCCTGGAGCAGACCCTTTCGGGCCTTCGCTCCGTGACCCCTCTGAGCTCAACCGAGGTCTCCGGAGCAGGAAAACCCTGCAGGGGCACCCTCCTGGGGAGTTACAGGCGCACAGACCTCTGCCTCCTCTCGCGCTGGACTTGGCGTATCTGGTTATGAAGCTGAATTTTCTGCTCCGCAGTGAGGGCATCATACTCATCCTCGTCCATCTCCCAGAGACGTTCTCTCTCCCTGCGGGCAGCTTCTTCCTGCTCCCGTCCTTCAGCCAAGGCCAGAGGAGAAACCATTAGCAGAGCTTGCTGTTGGGGGTGAGCTGCCAGGATTCACAGCTGTGTCCCGAGCCAGCCGATCACCCTGCCAGGAGGTGCTGGGGAGCTCACAGCCCTGCTCCAAAATTCAGATCAGCCCCTGAACTATCAACAGTTCACGGCGAGTTCCCGCGCCTTGCCTGGCTCCTGCGCACCAGCGTGGCGGGCAGCTGCTGCTGCTGCTTCGGTCCTGAGCCACAACAGCTGGCACTTGTGCCCAGGCTTTCACGGTAGAGACCAAGGGAAGTCTTCACAGCCTCAGCTCTGCTCTGCTGCATTTTAAGCAACTGTGAGCTGAGCGCTGGCTACACCCAGGCAGAAGGTGGAAGGATTAATAAGACCACTTCTTACAAGCTCTGCTGGTAACCCAGATACACACAGATAAGGCTGAGTGCTTGACAGGGAAGATTTGAGAGGTGCGGAGATGAAAAGTCTCACCTTCCTGCTCTTTTGCAGCTGTCTCCCTGGCTTTAAAGGACACATAATCCTGGAACAGGTTCACGACATAGATGTGAGGCCGATTTCCAACAGCTTTGAGCAGGCAGAGGAGAGCAGATGCCATGTTGTGCGCAAAGAGGGTTTCCAGGCCATCAAACACCACGCCCTGGTAGCAGTCACTCAGCTGCGAATAAAGTTGAAAAGGAACAGCTTTTCTAGCCAGCTGTGGCACACACGGGGCTCTCAGCCAGTCAGTAAATGTCCTCTGTCAGCAGATGTCAAAGGACACCAGCCATCGTTGTGTCCAGCGCATCGGCCCAGACAAGCTCCGATCTTTCCCCACGTTCTGCCACCTTGGGGCATCTGCAGCTTCCCCCAAGGATCCCTGCGTGCAGCTCGGGGCTCCTCCGAGAGCAGATACAGACCTCCTCTCCAAACTGCCTCGCTGCCTGTCTCTCCGGAGCAGGAACGCAGCATCTGCCCCCACCCCACCCCACCCCACGTACCTGGAGCCTTTCGGAGAGGATGGCCACCAGCAAGTCCTCGGGCAGCACGCAGCTCAGACAGCCCAGCCCTCCCTCTGTGCTGCCACCGATGCTCAGCCATCGCTGCGCAGGGACGCAGGGAAGGGGAGGGTGGAGATGAGAAATGGAGGAGCCCTGCAATGTTGAACGCCACAAGTAAACCAAACCACTTGGGTAACCCCTGAACAGTTCCAACTGCTGGGCTTGCAGCCAGGGTTTCCCACTAGCGGGAGGCTCGAACCAACCCTGCAGGCCAGCAGCTCCAGGGGACAACCCTGGAGGACACACCCCGTGGCTTGCAAGCCCCCGGCACAGCATCCCGCAGCTTTGCCCACTGCCTGCGGCCACATTAGCCAGGACTGCGCTTTGCCAACAAACTGTTGAGGCCCAGTCGAGATTTCTGCCAGAGCACAGGGGTTTGTTCCCACCCCAAGCATGCCCAGCTGGCGCTCTGCACCACACACCCACACACCAGCCCCACTCTAAGCAGCCCCTTCGCTTCTCAGATGCAACAGAAAGGACCCAGGCATTAACCAGCGCAGATCACGCTTCACCTGGCAGCTTGTCGAATCCCTTCGATGCTGTTCCCGGGATTGGGATGCACGGCCATCCGCCTTCCTCTCGCTTGCTGCAGTGCTCACCGGCCTTTGGGAACTCGGGGACTGCAGGCTGCCGTCCTCCCCAGAGCTGGACTGGCGCAGCGCTGAGCTGTGCCCGGCCTTGGCGCGGCACTGCACGCTGAGAGAGACATCTGCATTGTGACCTGCAGAGGGGACAGATGGCTCAGCGGGGCTGGCGATGGGTGCTGCGGGGAGCAAGCAGGCACCTTCCACCCCTGGCAGGGACACAGCACTTGTCCCCCAGCCTGCTGGGCACTAGCAGCGCTGCTCTCCAGAAGCAGCTCCTGCCCTGCTTCCCTTACTAGCACGATAAAGCTGAGAGAGGACGGAAAGGCCAGAGAGTTTGTCGTGCACAGCCCCGTGTCCCTCCTTAATAAACATGCACACAGGTGACACTTTGCACAGCAGCTCCCCTATGGATCAAGCCAAAGATTCGTCCCCCAGCACCATCATTTTCCTACCTTGCACCCATCCTGCCTTCTCCCGTGGAGACTGTAACGGGCAGCCCTGCCCCAGCAGCATCACCCGTCTCCATGGAAGCTAAACCCTCTGCCTGGGATAACCCCACCTGGCACCCAGAGCCTTTTCCCTTCCACCAGCTCCCAACCACCCAGGTTCAAAGCTGAGCAATGTAAAACGTCCCCTGCCAAGGCCAGCGTCTGGCCTCACCCTGCAGAGCTCAGGGCAACAACTGCCCAAGAAAGTTTCCCCAAAGCCTCCAGTCTCACATGGAGCACAGCACAGCACGTGCCAGCTCCGCAACCTGACAGTGTCAGTATAGGGGGAAAAAAAAATACATTTCCAGACAAGAAGAGCTCATCTGCAGTGCGTCTCATCCAAAACTCCTCCAAGAGGTTATTCTTGCCTTCCTCTCATGTCTGTGAAGCCACACTCACAGTCAGTCACCTAGAGCTTAATGAGCCACTTCGGAGGGTTATTCCTTGTTCAAGCGGGCAGCAGTTCTGCCTGATGGCCACAGGGAGCAAGCTGGATTCAGCTCGGAGAAAATGTGTTTATAAAGCTCTGAGAAAGGTATGGGTGTGCTTCACCACTCCCAGAAAAAGGAACGTGTGTCAAGAAGCCCAGAGGCAGTAAAAATGCCTTTGTCTGACCCCTCAAAACAGAGCTTCTTATTCACCCGAGCTGTGTTATGAAATGGCTCTGCATTTCTACGCGCTTGCACCCGTGCTCCCCAAGAGACCCAAGGGCTGCCAAACTCCTCTGGAGCAAGCAGAAGCAGGTGGCCGTGGTGGGTTTCCAAAGCGCCGCTCTGCGCCCAGTGTTCCTCCTTACCCTCATCCTCTGTCTCCTTGTGGCTCTGCTCAGCGGCAGCCCTGATGCACAGCTCCCGGGCACGGAGCCCTGCCGCGCTGCTCCCGTCAGAGATGGCTTCTGTCACCACGGCGTCGATGGACAAGCAGGCAGCGCCGTAAGATTTGGACAGGGCGACCGCTGCCGCTGTCTTTCCTTGAGAGAGAGAGGAAGGCGGCTTGGTGACATTTGCAGGTGAAGCATTCTCAGCGACAGGCTCTGGAAAGCCCCCCCAGAGGCTTTGCAGGTTTCAAGGGCGTTCAGAAAGCACATGTCCCTTTAGGGGACACCACGAGGGAGGCAGCTTCAGCACGGTCAGAAGCGCTGAACTCCAGAGCCAGGTGGATCGCCTCCACCTCCGGTTCAGCCCAGGACTTTGTCCCTTGTGGTGTGACCTCAGCCCTGGGCCAGGACATTGTTCCGAGCCCTGGCCCACCACCACCGTTCGCTACCCTGTGCTGGTGGGTGCCAGCTGGGCGCAGTCTGGGGGTCAGCATGGGCTAGGGGCTGCTCCCATGAGGAAACACGGGCACCAGGCAATGTGGTCCCATGCAGCAAGAGGGACATGGCCACCCCATCTGGGGGGACAAGAGCCTAGCTATAGGGACACAAGATGAGCCACAGCACTGCCACCAGCTAGGCAGAGGCCTGGGACCGTTTCACGGACCAGCAGAGCTGTGGCTTGCCTCGCTTCGCTTCAACTGGCCGACCAAGCACCACGGCCCACCAGGATAAGTCTCTCCTGCTTCCCGCTCTCCTTGCAGCCAACAGCTCACGTACCTGTCCGAGGTGCCCCATGGACGATGATGACGACCCCTCTGCGGCTTCCGCCTGTGCGCCGTTCGGCAGAGATATCGATGCCCAGGTGGCGGGCGATGGCCCTATGGACAGGGCTGTCGGCCAGCTCTCCTGCAGCCTCCTTGCTGCTGCTGCTGCTCTGCTGGTGCTCTGCTGTGTAGAACCAGGTAGAAAAGTCAGCCTCCTGCCTCCCTGGGACCCTGATCGCCCTCCCCATCCCCTCAGATCCTGGGAGAGGAGACTGCTGCAAGCAATGTCACAGCCCAGATCTCATCGTGCCCGTCCTCGAGGCTCGCGCAGATCCAGCTGCTGGCGAAGGGGCCTGTTCAGAGCACAGTAAGTGGGGTGGCAGGAGGAGGAAAGAGCATCTGGCAACACCCAAGAGGCCTGGGCCACATCTTCCATGAACCCTCCCCACGGTCCTCATGGGAGTTTGGTCCCGGGTCCTGGTGCCTAAGGGGGGTGGCAGGTGCAACTGGGCACTGGGAACAGTCCCGAGGGAGATGGCACCAGGCTGCAGTGAAGCAATGGAGGTGGCACTGAAGTCCACCGCTGGGGCCCTTTTGCCACAATGGACAAAATAGGTGAAGAGCTTCGGGTTACCACCCGTCCCGCGTCTTTCCTTAACACCTTCCTCCTCCTCTTCCCCACATTCAGATTCTGAATTCACCCTGTTGGACTGGCTTTCATCGAAAAGGGAGGGGGGAACGACCCGAGCTACGGGGTGAGGTGCTGCCAACAACCCCAGCGGAGTGCTTTCTGCCCCCATCTGACAGGTGCCAGGCACCTTCAGAGCTGGCCGAGGAGGAAGGACGTGGGGAAGGAATGGCAACCTGCTCTTGGCCATTCCCACTTTGCAGGGCCACAAGCAAAAGCAAAACTCTCCTAAGGAGGGAGACTCCCAAGGCACCGAGGAGCCTGTCCAGGGGTATTCTGAGCTTGTGCTCGTGTTGCCGCGAAGGAACAAATCTAAACCAGCTCGTTATATTAGACTTGGTCCTACAGGCTGAAGAACTCATCTGAGCCTGCTCTTTGTGGCTGAGGGACACAAGGGGACACCCTGATGATTTCCCCAGTGTGTGGCACTAAGATATGAGCTTGCTTTAGCTGCACTCAGAGCTGCGAGAGGATGCGTCTTACAAGCCACAGGTTTTCACCTAGCAATTCCTCCACCAAGCTGGGGAACAGGCGGCTGCTAAAAGCACGGGCTTTCCGTGGAGAATGAGGTCATGGAGAACTCGGGGTACGCAGCCTGGACTCCCTGCTGTGTCCACACTCAGGACAGACCATGCCAAACCCTCACCCTTGTCCTGGTCCGCTGGGTCCCCAGTCTTGGGCTTTGCTTGATCATCCTGCAGCCCCTTCTGGTCCTGAGAGTACTCCAGCACCTCTGGGGGCAGCTTCTCACCCGGGCCACGCAGAGGCAGCAACAAGGTGTTGTGGCTGTCGTAGTCTTTCAGCATGCGCAGGACCTGTGCGCGGAGGGACGAGAAACCACATACAGGAGGGGTTTCTTGACCACACGAACACACTGCCCAGCCAACCAGTCTTCTCCCTCATGCCTTCCTCCCAGCACGGACTACCCAAGCACCCCCCTCGGCCTGGCAGCAGGGCTGGCTGCCCCTCAAGTGCCACCAGGCTGTGCCCTGGGGACTGCCTCCATCTCCCTGGCGCAAGCCCGGGAATGCCACCACAGCACTGTGAAGCTACGGCAGCACGCACACGGGGACCAGACCTTCCCGCTCACCTGCTCCTCCTCAAGGTACTGCTGGTCAAACTCCAGCGAGTAAAACTCGACGGGAAACTCGCACGGGTTCTTCACCACCACTGTCCCCTCCGCCCCATGGCTGTATGGCAGCACCGGTCCCAGCTCAAGCACTGGGGGGCTGAACTCCAGCTGCGGCTCCAGACCTTGTCCCGAGACCTGCAGCTGGAGGTGCTGGCTGCTCTGGCAAATGTTAATCTTCAGCCTCCTTCTGTAGGACTTCTGAAAAGAGAGAAGCACAGAAAGGTCCTGCGCTAAGTCCCAGGTGACAAGGGCCTGGAATTCAACCCTTGCCCCAAGGTCAGCGGTGTCAT